>NW_026600119.1:0-53761 GCF_029784135.1 Toxorhynchites rutilus septentrionalis | reverse complement strand
CAAACATCTCTCCTATCCAGTACGAAATGTTCGAGCTATAAGCATTCGAAATCTTTCATTTTTTCCTGCATGTTCTGTGTTTAGGTTTTCATTTTACCCTCCATATATTCTGGTTAGACGTAGTCTCACGTCAAAAAACCGCCGTTATTCGTCCATAGTACATCAAATGCGCAGTTCACTGAAGTATGTGGCTAGTAAAGGCGCGATTTAGCCGAAGGTAGCGATGTAAAGAAGGTGCCTTTGCTATCAAACCTTCAAGCTTCAAGCAAGGAAATTGCTGAGAATTATCTGTTGGAATTGGATGAAAAGTGAAGAATTTCTTCATGTAAAAATAGTGATTTTTAAAACAGGATAAACCATGATCAGAGGTGAACAAACCATGATCAAAATAAGAAACTAGGGATTTGAAGCTTTTCAACGTATCCCAACTCGTGTCGATTACATGTGATTTTCACGAAGAAAAATCAATTTTCATTTACTAGTTGTGTGAAAACACCCTGTAGCATTATTAGCCAATTTTGTTGCAATACATAATATCACACGCAAAAGCACGCAACATTTTCGATAACTCTCTCATGCGCCAACCGCACCACGCTGGCGAGACAAGCTTAGGAACACGACGAAATAAGCGAGAAAGGAATTCATCGTTCGCACCAACACAACGAAAACGTAAGTGCCGCTGCTACGGCACGGCGCCGTGCTCGACGAGAACGGGGGATTCGCACTAGAGATGGGCAAAACAGTTCACTTTGATGAACGGTTCACTCACTAGCCGTTCATCTAAGTGAATCAGTTCTTTTGAACCGTTCTTTCGCTCTTTCGTTCAGCGATATTAAGAACAACATAGAATGTTGGCTGGAACCCAACATCAATAGACAGCAGCATCAATATTGATATCGTTGGATTGGATAGTGTACGTATGGGATTTATATTTTTGAAATTTAGTGGGGAAAGATAAGCTGCTTCATTAAAAGTCGCTGTCTGTAGACTTTATGTGAAAATATGTTTATCGGTGGACAAAAGTTTATTTAATAATTTAATGCGCACAAAATATGTGCAATTTTACATATTATCTTTTTGGACAACACACAGGTTCACGCAATAGGCCAAACGATGAATTGAAAGCAACGAAAAAACTTTTTTCTCAACATACAAATTTTATCTTTACTTAATCCATGACCCCAGCTTCCCCCAGATTTTTTCTGATAATTAGAAAGTATAGGATATGTATATGAAGTTTTGCTTTTAAAACTACTAGAATCTAATTTAATTTTTAACCCAAAATTGAGAATCCATTAACAAAATAAACCCAGCGTTACACGCATTTTGTTCATAAATGACAAATCGTTTTATTTTCCTTACAAGCGTTCTCGTTGTATTTATCCATTCCGCCCAGCGCAAATCAGTTCGTTCGTTCACAAACAATTTGCCCGCAAACACTTCGTTCTCAAACAGTTCGTTCCCAAACAGTTCACTCTCAACCAGTTCTTTCCCATACAGTTCACTCGCAAACAGTTCGTTCACAAACAGTTCACTCTCCAACAGTTCACTCTCAAACAGTTCACACGCAAACCGTTCTTACGGAATCAGTTCGTTCACAAACCGTTCGCTCGCAATCAGTTCGTGGGGAGAACTATCGTTCTTTGAAAAAGAACGACCGTTCGTTCACTCTTTTCGGCGAACTAGTTCTTTCGTACCGTTCGTGAACGGTTTGCCCATCTCTAATTCGCACAGTTACCATCGACGCGTAAGGACGGGCTTTTTGTTGGCAGTTGGTTTTTTTTCTCCGAGTCGGGAGAACGTTTCGATTGCGGAATCCGGTATGGTGAATGGGCCCTGCTTTCATGGCGGGCGTGTTCTGCGCTAAGAATTAGCAGAATTGTGCAGTTAATTGTGGTGATTGAGCCCTGCCTGCGTTGCAGGCATGTTAGCTAGCCACGGGCTTTAGTGCGCTTCTCTGTGGGGAAAATTTCGGGCAGAGGTGCCGCTGGCGGTGTGATTCGTCGGAAGTTTTTTTTTCTTTCTGCACATGCGGTGCGGGAAAAAGCATCGAAATTGCGTAGGCTCGCCGAGCCGAGTGTGACTGGCAATTTCCGGTGTGAAAAGAATGAGAGAAGTGTAAAAAGAAAAAAAAGGAAATAGTGCGAAAAAGAAAAATTAATTGAATTCAAGATGGTGGGCACTCGCTGAGCGAGCGAAGAAAAGTAGTGCGGAGCCGGACAGTTTCCGGTGAGAAGAGAAAGTTAAGGAAAGGAGAAAGTGAACGGAAAGAGAAATTGTGTGGGAGAGCTCGAGGAGTCGTGGAGAGAACGAAGAAGGAAAAGTAGTACGGCAGCAGGAGTTGGAATAGGAGAGAAAGAGAAGACCGGCGGGACCGATGGCACACCAGCCACTGGAGAGGAGCCACTAAGCAACCATTAACAAAGGTGAGTGCGAGCGTGAGAGAGTGTGCATGTGTGCGTGTGATTTTTGTAATTTTAATACATACGTCGGAATGTTTTACGGCATGATGGCGGCTTGCGAGCTGGCAAATGATGTGAGTGAGAAGTGAGGAACGAAATATCTCACATGATGGCAACAAGCACATGTGTAGAGGAGATTTCGTAACAATGGCGCCCAACCAAACTCGAACCCCAATTATGCTGTTCATGATGGTGTGGATGAGTTAAATGAATATTAAGTACAATCGGTGCGAATGTTTAGAAGTTTCCTATAAACTTCGCACTCGTTGTAATATTGCATAGCTCTCAGTTTAGGTTTTGAATTAATACTCGCACATGGTGCATGTTTAGAATTTAAAAATATCGCACATGGTGCATGTTCGAAGCCATAATAATGAAAAAGCTAGCTGATAATGAAAAAGTTAATGGCTGATGATCGGTGAGAATTTTAAATTTAGTACCGTACAAATAGTTGCGAAAAGTTTGCAATGCCCAAAATATTGCTAACATTTCCTTCTCAGGCACTGAATACTTTTCCTCTGATTTTGATAGAGTTCTTGATGCGAAATGGATGGGTTTATCATTACCTGTTTCTCCCTGTGATCATTACCTGTTTCTCCCTGTGATAGGACTGCTCCGATAGCAAAATCAGATGCGTCCGTTGTAAGTGTAAAAGGTTTGTTGTAATCTGGGTATATCAAAATATCTGAAGACGATAATAAACATTTCATTCTATCAAAACATTTTGTTTCGTTATCATCAAAGTGTACCTTTTTATTGGAGTGACATCCCTCCCCTCTTAGAAGGTTAGTAAGGGGTTTTGCGATTTTCGCAAAATCTTTTACAAACCGTCTGTAATAGCCGACCATTCCTAAGAATGATCTGAGTTGTTTAATTGTTGTGGATATGGGATAATTATCTATTGCTGCTATTTTCTTTACATTTGGCTTTATACCATCAGAAGTGATAACATAGCCAAGAAATTCGATTTCCTTGTGGAGAAATTCGGACTTGTCTAATTGAATTTTTAAATTAGCATCGTTCAATGCTTTCAGAATAATTCCTAAATTTTGAAGGGCTTCATCGAGTGTCTTGCCAAATATTATAACGTCGTCAATATATACGTAACATATTTTACCGATATATTGTCGCAATACGTCGTCAATGGCTCGTTGAAAAATTGCCGGCGCATTTTTCAAGCCGAACGGCATACGAGTGAATTCGTATTTGCCGTTATTAATTGAAAATGCAGTTTTCTCGATATCGGATTCTTTCATTTTTATCTGGTGGAATCCAGACGCTAGATCAAGAGTTGTGAAGTAATTCTGGCCTTTGAGTTGATCAATGACGTAACCTATTTCAGGCATTGGATACCTATCTGAAATGGTTTTCTCATTGAGTTTTCGGTAGTCTACTACCATTCGAAACTTTTTTTCTCCGGAGGCGTCAGATTTCTTCGGGACGATCCAAACTGGGGACGTCCAAGCTGACCGTGATGGTTTTATGATTCCTTCTTGAAGCAGTTTTTCTATTTGCTTATTCACCTCTGCTGTATAGGCAGCTGGGTATGGGTAAACTTTTTGATGAATGGGAATATTGTCAACGGTGTTTATGCTACATTCAACGACTGTGCTACAAGTCAGTTTTGTATCGGGTTTATGGAATGCTTCTTTGTGCTGATTTAACAATTCTAATAATTTGTTTTTTTCGTCTGATGAAAGATGAGATGTTCTGTATACATTTTCAGATTGGTTTGACTGTGGTACAGACCGAGATAGATTATTTGAAGTTTTTGCATTTTTCTGATCGGGATAATATTGCTGAAGTGGAATTTTGAGAATTTCGTTCCCCTTGCTTATGTGCAGCATGTTGGTACTGAAATCAATTTTTGCATTCAAAGAGTTCAATATTCCAGTTCCGATGATCCCATGAAAGAATGGATGAAAGTCATGTAGTAGGAATTGGGCATTGTGATCAATAATCGGACTGAAAAAATTAATGTCAATTGCTGATTTAGCATTAAACTTTCCATTAGCACTCCCTATATCGTTTGCTACGAAATTATATGGCTTTGAAACTGAATAAGATTTAGCTAACAGCGGATGAATCAAATTAATATTGGCACCTGTGTCAATAAGGAAAGGGAATTCAACATAGGTGAATTCCCTTTCCTTATTGACACAGGTGCCAATATTAATTTGATTCATCCGCTGTTAGCTAAATCTTATTCAGTTTCAAAGCCATATAATGATTAAATTTATGTATGGCATTGTGGCCATTTGGGGCTCCACTCTAAAAAATTGGCTTCTGGTGGTGTGGGTTGTTCGTTCTGGTCAGTGTCAAGTTTTTCCTCTTGGTTGGTAACCTCTCGCTCTGTTTCGTAAGCTGGTTGGTAGTAATATGAGTCATCATACTGTGCAATGTCATGATAGTTGTCATCATAATTATATTCATCATAGTATTCAAATTTTTCATTATTTGGATTTGGATCTTCCAGTGGGTGTGCTTGACGTTTGAAATTTTGATATTGCTGAGAAGGAGGGAATGGCCGTTTTAAGTTGATCGGGGGGCGATTGCCGTAGTTTACGTTCCTTGTTCGAAGACTAGGATCGACTTCCATTGGCTCTGGTGGAGGCAGTGGTTTCGGCAATTGATTTACTGTTCTGAACGGGTTTGTTTGAAATGGATTTTGTCTAAATGTGTTTGTTTGAAATGGATTTTGCCTAAATGGGTTTGGTTGGGAATTATATTGATTGAACGGATTTGTTTTTGGAACGGATTTTGTCTGAATGGATTTGAAGGAAGTCTTGGGGGAAGCGGTGGTAAAACTGTTCGATTATAAGGGACTTGCATTCTGGGTTGCAATCTTGGTGGTTCTCTAGGTTTTGGTGTTATGTGAGTGCCAAATTCATTTCTGAAAGGAGCAGATCGAATATCCATATTGTAATAGTCAACGCAAAATTGATATGCCTGACCTAAAGATGTGGGATTTGTGCTTTTAAGCAAAATGTTCAAAGGTCTCTCTAAACCTCTGATAAATGCATCGAGGGATTTATCTCGAAAATAATTAATATGAATGGGAGCATTTTGTTTCATTTTGTCGTCGGTTTGAATTTGCACAATAATATATGACAACAGCTCATTCACTCTACTATAGTATGAGCTAATGTTTTCATTAGCTAATTTTTTAATGGATGTCAGTTCATAGTCAAGAGTCTTGATGTCTCGTTTGTCCCTATAATATAGTACAAGTGTCTTTTTAATTTCAGTCCAATCACATTGGACATTGTTTGCGTTTAAAATGTCTGCTGCTTCTCCACCAATTTTCCTGCGAATCGTTCTTTCAAGAACGCTCAGCTGACCGGTGGTTGCATTTTGATCTCTATATACTCGAAAAATTGAGTCTACATCTGATAACCAGTCTATCAGTTCGGTGGGATTACCATTGAAGGGTTTTACATCCCTGACAAAGTCGGGTATTTTTCCCAGATCAATAAATTTCTGGGTGGTCAAGTACGGCAGAGAAGCCGGCGATCTTCCTTCGTCCATTGACATGATATTTTCGAAATAAAAATTTATTCGTGATTTTTTTGGAGGAATGTTTGAAAATATGGGAAATTAAATATTTTTAATTGAAAATATTCACGATTCTTTCACTCTAAATTCAAAACTCAAACACGTATCTTTCACAATTTAGCTTTCACTCACTCTTCCTAGCTTATCTCACACTTAAATTTTGATTAAAGAGGATTATTTAAATTTTACTTACAATATTGCCAGCATGTCACAGCGGCTGGACTTCTTGGATAAAACCTCGGGATGTTTTCCGTTTTCGGGGGAGACAAGAGCAGGTACTTCAAGGGATCCCGTTTGCAATTGCTACTAGGGGCTTTGGTACCGATTGGGGATGTAAAATCCCACGGTGTCTCTATGTCTCGCTTCGTTGAATTAACAGTGGTGGCTCTTTGAACCACTTCAAACACACTTCACACACAGCTCGGCTCTTTCAACCGATTTCGTGAATTTGGTTAGGTTCACTTCAAAAGATTTTCACTGCATTTAATTGTGTCTATTTTTTTCAAGATTTTTCACCGCACTTCAACTTATACTGTTCCCGTCACGAAAAAACTCCGAGGTCCCTATTCGGGCGCCAGTTAAACTTTTCGGTTACCGGAGTTCTTTTTAAAAAAGATACAACTTCGTTCCCTGCTAAGCTAAGACTGATTATATTCATCAAACTAAACCTAAGCTAAACCGATGTGGTGATCGATGCTGTCGAGTCAGCATCTCGTTTCCGTTCCGTATCGGATGATCGTCTCGCTGAGCTTGCTGTTCCCAGGAATGGTAAATTCTGCTGACGTTTGTTTACTTTACTGGACTTTATCGCTCGCTGCCGGATAGCGATGTTGCTAACTCGCCTAATATTTTAAAGTTATTCAATTGTTTATCTAATGAAAAACAACATTTTGTTAGATGCGATAGATGCGTAGAAATATTCCCTATCAAGTGATGCAAACATCTCTCCTATCCAGTACGAAATGTTCGAGCTATAAGCATTCGAAATCTTTCATTTTTTCCTGCATGTTCTGTGTTTAGGTTTTCATTTTACCCTCCATATATTCTGGTTAGACGTAGTCTCACGTCAAAAAACCGCCGTTATTCGTCCATAGTACATCAAATGCGCAGTTCACTGAAGTATGTGGCTAGTAAAGGCGCGATTTAGCCGAAGGTAGCGATGTAAAGAAGGTGCCTTTGCTATCAAACCTTCAAGCTTCAAGCAAGGAAATTGCTGAGAATTATCTGTTGGAATTGGATGAAAAGTGAAGAATTTCTTCATGTAAAAATAGTGATTTTTAAAACAGGATAAACCATGATCAGAGGTGAACAAACCATGATCAAAATAAGAAACTAGGGATTTGAAGCTTTTCAACGTATCCCAACTCGTGTCGATTACATGTGATTTTCACGAAGAAAAATCAATTTTCATTTACTAGTTGTGTGAAAACACCCTGTAGCATTATTAGCCAATTTTGTTGCAATACATAATATCACACGCAAAAGCACGCAACATTTTCGATAACTCTCTCATGCGCCAACCGCACCACGCTGGCGAGACAAGCTTAGGAACACGACGAAATAAGCGAGAAAGGAATTCATCGTTCGCACCAACACAACGAAAACGTAAGTGCCGCTGCTACGGCACGGCGCCGTGCTCGACGAGAACGGGGGATTCGCACAGTTACCATCGACGCGTAAGGACGGGCTTTTTGTTGGCAGTTGGTTTTTTTTCTCCGAGTCGGGAGAACGTTTCGATTGCGGAATCCGGTATGGTGAATGGGCCCTGCTTTCATGGCGGGCGTGTTCTGCGCTAAGAATTAGCAGAATTGTGCAGTTAATTGTGGTGATTGAGCCCTGCCTGCGTTGCAGGCATGTTAGCTAGCCACGGGCTTTAGTGCGCTTCTCTGTGGGGAAATTTTCGGGCAGAGGTGCCGCTGGCGGTGTGATTCGTCGGAAGTTTTTTTTTCTTTCTGCACATGCGGTGCGGGAAAAAGCATCGAAATTGCGTAGGCTCGCCGAGCCGAGTGTGACTGGCAATTTCCGGTGTGAAAAGAATGAGAGAAGTGTAAAAAGAAAAAAAAGGAAATAGTGCGAAAAAGAAAAATTAATTGAATTCAAGATGGTGGGCACTCGCTGAGCGAGCGAAGAAAAGTAGTGCGGAGTCGGACAGTTTCCGGTGAGAAGAGAAAGTTAAGGAAAGGAGAAAGTGAACGGAAAGAGAAATTGTGTGGGAGAGCTCGAGGAGTCGTGGAGAGAACGAAGAAGGAAAAGTAGTACGGCAGCAGGAGTTGGAATAGGAGAGAAAGAGAAGACCGGCGGGACCGATGGCACACCAGCCACTGGAGAGGAGCCACTAAGCAACCATTAACAAATGTGAGTGCGAGCGTGAGAGAGTGTGCATGTGTGCGTGTGATTTTTGTAATTTTAATACATACGTCGGAATGTTTTACGGCATGATGGCGGCTTGCGAGCTGGCAAATGATGTGAGTGAGAAGTGAGGAACGAAATATCTCACATGATGGCAACAAGCACATGTGTAGAGGAGATTTCGTAACAATGGCGCCCAACCAAACTCGAACCCCAATTATGCTGTTCATGATGGTGTGGATGAGTTAAATGAATATTAAGTACAATCGGTGCGAATGTTTAGAAGTTTCCTATAAACTTCGCACTCGTTGTAATATTGCATAGCTCTCAGTTTAGGTTTTGAATTAATACTCGCACATGGTGCATGTTTAGAATTTAAAAATATCGCACATGGTGCATGTTCGAAGCCATAATAATGAAAAAGCTAGCTGATAATGAAAAAGTTAATGGCTGATGATCGGTGAGAATTTTAAATTTAGTACCGTACAAATAGTTGCGAAAAGTTTGCAATGCCCAAAATATTGCTAACATTTCCTTTTCAGGCACTGAATACTTTTCCTCTGATTTTGATAGAGTTCTTGATGCGAAATGGATGGGTTTATCATTACCTGTTTCTCCCTGTGATAGGACTGCTCCGATAGCAAAATCAGATGCGTCCGTTGTAAGTGTAAAAGGTTTGTTGTAATCTGGGTATATCAAAATATCTGAAGACGATAATAAACATTTCATTCTATCAAAACATTTTGTTTCGTTATCATCAAAGTGTACCTTTTTATTGGAGTGACATCCCTCCCCTCTTAGAAGGTTAGTAAGGGGTTTTGCGATTTTCGCAAAATCTTTTACAAACCGTCTGTAATAGCCGACCATTCCTAAGAATGATCTGAGTTGTTTAATTGTTGTGGATATGGGATAATTATCTATTGCTGCTATTTTCTTTACATTTGGCTTTATACCATCAGAAGTGATAACATAGCCAAGAAATTCGATTTCCTTGTGGAGAAATTCGGACTTGTCTAATTGAATTTTTAAATTAGCATCGTTCAATGCTTTCAGAATAATTCCTAAATTTTGAAGGGCTTCATCGAGTGCCTTGCCAAATATTATAACGTCGTCAATATATACGTAACATATTTTACCGATATATTGTCGCAATACGTCGTCAATGGCTCGTTGAAAAATTGCCGGCGCATTTTTCAAGCCGAACGGCATACGAGTGAATTCGTATTTGCCGTTATTAATTGAAAATGCAGTTTTCTCGATATCGGATTCTTTCATTTTTATCTGGTGGAATCCAGACGCTAGATCAAGAGTTGTGAAGTAATTCTGGCCTTTGAGTTGATCAATGACGTAACCTATTTCAGGCATTGGATACCTATCTGAAATGGTTTTCTCATTGAGTTTTCGGTAGTCTACTACCATTCGAAACTTTTTTTCTCCGGAGGCGTCAGATTTCTTCGGGACGATCCAAACTGGGGACGTCCAAGCTGACCGTGATGGTTTTATGATTCCTTCTTGAAGCAGTTTTTCTATTTGCTTATTCACCTCTGCTGTATAGGCAGCTGGGTATGGGTAAACTTTTTGATGAATGGGAATATTGTCAACGGTGTTTATGCTACATTCAACGACTGTGCTACAAGTCAGTTTTGTATCGGGTTTATGGAATGCTTCTTTGTGCTGATTTAACAATTCTAATAATTTGTTTTTTTCGTCTGATGAAAGATGAGATGTTCTGTATACATTTTCAGATTGGTTTGACTGTGGTACAGACCGAGATAGATTATTTGAAGTTTTTGCATTTTTCTGATCGGGATAATATTGCTGAAGTGGAATTTTGAGAATTTCGTTCCCCTTGCTTATGTGCAGCATGTTGGTACTGAAATCAATTTTTGCATTCAAAGAGTTCAATATTCCAGTTCCGATGATCCCATGAAAGAATGGATGAAAGTCATGTAGTAGGAATTGGGCATTGTGATCAATAATCGGACTGAAAAAATTAATGTCAATTGCTGATTTAGCATTAAACTTTCCATTAGCACTCCCTATATCGTTTGCTACGAAATTATATGGCTTTGAAACTGAATAAGATTTAGCTAACAGCGGATGAATCAAATTAATATTGGCACCTGTGTCAATAAGGAAAGGGAATTCAACATAGGTGAATTCCCTTTCCTTATTGACACAGGTGCCAATATTAATTTGATTCATCCGCTGTTAGCTAAATCTTATTCAGTTTCAAAGCCATATAATGATTAAATTTATGTATGGCATTGTGGCCATTTGGGGCTCCACTCTAAAAAATTGGCTTCTGGTGGTGTGGGTTGTTCGTTCTGGTCAGTGTCAAGTTTTTCCTCTTGGTTGGTAACCTCTCGCTCTGTTTCGTAAGCTGGTTGGTAGTAATATGAGTCATCATACTGTGCAATGTCATGATAGTTGTCATCATAATTATATTCATCATAGTATTCAAATTTTTCATTATTTGGATTTGGATCTTCCAGTGGGTGTGCTTGACGTTTGAAATTTTGATATTGCTGAGAAGGAGGGAATGGCCGTTTTAAGTTGATCGGGGGGCGATTGCCGTAGTTTACGTTCCTTGTTCGAAGACTAGGATCGACTTCCATTGGCTCTGGTGGAGGCAGTGGTTTCGGCAATTGATTTACTGTTCTGAACGGGTTTGTTTGAAATGGATTTTGTCTAAATGTGTTTGTTTGAAATGGATTTTGCCTAAATGGGTTTGGTTGGGAATTATATTGATTGAACGGATTTGTTTTTGGAACGGATTTTGTCTGAATGGATTTGAAGGAAGTCTTGGGGGAAGCGGTGGTAAAACTGTTCGATTATAAGGGACTTGCATTCTGGGTTGCAATCTTGGTGGTTCTCTAGGTTTTGGTGTTATGTGAGTGCCAAATTCATTTCTGAAAGGAGCAGATCGAATATCCATATTGTAATAGTCAACGCAAAATTGATATGCCTGACCTAAAGATGTGGGATTTGTGCTTTTAAGCAAAATGTTCAAAGGTCTCTCTAAACCTCTGATAAATGCATCGAGGGATTTATCTCGAAAATAATTAATATGAATGGGAGCATTTTGTTTCATTTTGTCGTCGGTTTGAATTTGCACAATAATATATGACAACAGCTCATTCACTCTACTATAGTATGAGCTAATGTTTTCATTAGCTAATTTTTTAATGGATGTCAGTTCATAGTCAAGAGTCTTGATGTCTCGTTTGTCCCTATAATATAGTACAAGTGTCTTTTTAATTTCAGTCCAATCACATTGGACATTGTTTGCGTTTAAAATGTCTGCTGCTTCTCCACCAATTTTCCTGCGAATCGTTCTTTCAAGAACGCTCAGCTGACCGGTGATTGCATTTTGATCTCTATATACTCGAAAAATTGAGTCTACATCTGATAACCAGTCTATCAGTTCGGTGGGATTACCATTGAAGGGTTTTACATCCCTGACAAAGTCGGGTATTTTTCCCAGATCAATAAATTTCTGGGTGGTCAAGTACGGCAGAGAAGCCGGCGATCTTCCTTCGTCCATTGACATGATATTTTCGAAATAAAAATTTATTCGTGATTTTTTTGGAGGAATGTTTGAAAATATGGGAAATTAAATATTTTTAATTGAAAATATTCACGATTCTTTCACTCTAAATTCAAAACTCAAACACGTATCTTTCACAATTTAGCTTTCACTCACTCTTCCTAGCTTATCTCACACTTAAATTTTGATTAAAGAGGATTATTTAAATTTTACTTACAATATTGCCAGCATGTCACAGCGGCTGGACTTCTTGGATAAAACCTCGGGATGTTTTCCGTTTTCGGGGGAGACAAGAGCAGGTACTTCAAGGGATCCCGTTTGCAATTGCTACTAGGGGCTTTGGTACCGATTGGGGATGTAAAATCCCACGGTGTCTCTATGTCTCGCTTCGTTGAATTAACAGTGGTGGCTCTTTGAACCACTTCAAACACACTTCACACACAGCTCGGCTCTTTCAACCGATTTCGTGAATTTGGTTAGGTTCATTTCAAAAGATTTTCACTGCATTTAATTGTGTCTATTTTTTTGAGATTTTTCACCGCACTTCAACTCATACTGTTCCCGTCACGAAAAAACTCCGAGGTCCCTATTCGGGCGCCAGTTAAACTTTTCGGTTACCGGAGTTCTTTTTAAAAAAGATACAACTTCGTTCCCTGCTAAGCTAAGACTGATTATATTCATCAAACTAAACCTAAGCTAAACCGATGTGGTGATCGATGCTGTCGAGTCAGCATCTCGTTTCCGTTCCGTATCGGATGATCGTCTCGCTGAGCTTGCTGTTCCCAGGAATGGTAAATTCTGCTGACGTTTGTTTACTTTACTGGACTTTATCGCTCGCTGCCGGATAGCGATGTTGCTAACTCGCCTAATATTTTAAAGTTATTCAATTGTTTATCTAATGAAAAACAACATTTTGTTAGATGCGATAGATGCGTAGAAATATTCCCTATCAAGTGATGCAAACATCTCTCCTATCCAGTACGAAATGTTCGAGCTATAAGCATTCGAAATCTTTCATTTTTTCCTGCATGTTCTGTGTTTAGGTTTTCATTTTACCCTCCATATATTCTGGTTAGACGTAGTCTCACGTCAAAAAACCGCCGTTATTCGTCCATAGTACATCAAATGCGCAGTTCACTGAAGTATGTGGCTAGTAAAGGCGCGATTTAGCCGAAGGTAGCGATGTAAAGAAGGTGCCTTTGCTATCAAACCTTCAAGCTTCAAGCAAGGAAATTGCTGAGAATTATCTGTTGGAATTGGATGAAAAGTGAAGAATTTCTTCATGTAAAAATAGTGATTTTTAAAACAGGATAAACCATGATCAGAGGTGAACAAACCATGATCAAAATAAGAAACTAGGGATTTGAAGCTTTTCAACGTATCCCAACTCGTGTCGATTACATGTGATTTTCACGAAGAAAAATCAATTTTCATTTACTAGTTGTGTGAAAACACCCTGTAGCATTATTAGCCAATTTTGTTGCAATACATAATATCACACGCAAAAGCACGCAACATTTTCGATAACTCTCTCATGCGCCAACCGCACCACGCTGGCGAGACAAGCTTAGGAACACGACGAAATAAGCGAGAAAGGAATTCATCGTTCGCACCAACACAACGAAAACGTAAGTGCCGCTGCTACGGCACGGCGCCGTGCTCGACGAGAACGGGGGATTCGCACAGTTACCATCGACGCGTAAGGACGGGCTTTTTGTTGGCAGTTGGTTTTTTTTCTCCGAGTCGGGAGAACGTTTCGATTGCGGAATCCGGTATGGTGAATGGGCCCTGCTTTCATGGCGGGCGTGTTCTGCGCTAAGAATTAGCAGAATTGTGCAGTTAATTGTGGTGATTGAGCCCTGCCTGCGTTGCAGGCATGTTAGCTAGCCACGGGCTTTAGTGCGCTTCTCTGTGGGGAAATTTTCGGGCAGAGGTGCCGCTGGCGGTGTGATTCGTCGGAAGTTTTTTTTTTCTTTCTGCACATGCGGTGCGGGAAAAAGCATCGAAATTGCGTAGGCTCGCCGAGCCGAGTGTGACTGGCAATTTCCGGTGTGAAAAGAATGAGAGAAGTGTAAAAAGAAAAAAAAGGAAATAGTGCGAAAAAGAAAAATTAATTGAATTCAAGATGGTGGGCACTCGCTGAGCGAGCGAAGAAAAGTAGTGCGGAGCCGGACAGTTTCCGGTGAGAAGAGAAAGTTAAGGAAAGGAGAAAGTGAACGGAAAGAGAAATTGTGTGGGAGAGCTCGAGGAGTCGTGGAGAGAACGAAGAAGGAAAAGTAGTACGGCAGCAGGAGTTGGAATAGGAGAGAAAGAGAAGACCGGCGGGACCGATGGCACACCAGCCACTGGAGAGGAGCCACTAAGCAACCATTAACAAAGGTGAGTGCGAGCGTGAGAGAGTGTGCATGTGTGCGTGTGATTTTTGTAATTTTAATACATACGTCGGAATGTTTTACGGCATGATGGCGGCTTGCGAGCTGGCAAATGATGTGAGTGAGAAGTGAGGAACGAAATATCTCACATGATGGCAACAAGACATGTGTAGAGGAGATTTCGTAACAATGGCGCCCAACCAAACTCGAACCCCAATTATGCTGTTCATGATGGTGTGGATGAGTTAAATGAATATTAAGTACAATCGGTGCGAATGTTTAGAAGTTTCCTATAAACTTCGCACTCGTTGTAATATTGCATAGCTCTCAGTTTAGGTTTTGAATTAATACTCGCACATGGTGCATGTTTAGAATTTAAAAATATCGCACATGGTGCATGTTCGAAGCCATAATAATGAAAAAGCTAGCTGATAATGAAAAAGTTAATGGCTGATGATCGGTGAGAATTTTAAATTTAGTACCGTACAAATAGTTGCGAAAAGTTTGCAATGCCCAAAATATTGCTAACATTTCCTTTTCAGGCACTGAATACTTTTCCTCTGATTTTGATAGAGTTCTTGATGCGAAATGGATGGGTTTATCATTACCTGTTTCTCCCTGTGATAGGACTGCTCCGATAGCAAAATCAGATGCGTCCGTTGTAAGTGTGAAAGGTTTGTTGTAATCTGGGTATATCAAAATATCTGAAGACGATAATAAACATTTCATTCTATCAAAACATTTTGTTTCGTTATCATCAAAGTGTACCTTTTTATTGGAGTGACATCTCTCCCCTCTTAGAAGGTTAGTAAGGGGTTTTGCGATTTTCGCAAAATCTTTTACAAACCGTCTGTAATAGCCGACCATTCCTAAGAATGATCTGAGTTGTTTAATTGTTGTGGATATGGGATAATTATCTATTGCTGCTATTTTCTTTACATTTGGCTTTATACCATCAGAAGTGATAACATAGCCAAGAAATTCGATTTCCTTGTGGAGAAATTCGGACTTGTCTAATTGAATTTTTAAATTAGCATCGTTCAATGCTTTCAGAATAATTCCTAAATTTTGAAGGGCTTCATCGAGTGCCTTGCCAAATATTATAACGTCGTCAATATATACGTAACATATTTTACCGATATATTGTCGCAATACGTCGTCAATGGCTCGTTGAAAAATTGCCGGCGCATTTTTCAAGCCGAACGGCATACGAGTGAATTCGTATTTGCCGTTATTAATTGAAAATGCAGTTTTCTCGATATCGGATTCTTTCATTTTTATCTGGTGGAATCCAGACGCTAGATCAAGAGTTGTGAAGTAATTCTGGCCTTTGAGTTGATCAATGACGTAACCTATTTCAGGCATTGGATACCTATCTGAAATGGTTTTCTCATTGAGTTTTCGGTAGTCTACTACCATTCGAAACTTTTTTTCTCCGGAGGCGTCAGATTTCTTCGGGACGATCCAAACTGGGGACGTCCAAGCTGACCGTGATGGTTTTATGATTCCTTCTTGAAGCAGTTTTTCTATTTGCTTATTCACCTCTGCTGTATAGGCAGCTGGGTATGGGTAAACTTTTTGATGAATGGGAATATTGTCAACGGTGTTTATGCTACATTCAACGACTGTGCTACAAGTCAGTTTTGTATCGGGTTTATGGAATGCTTCTTTGTGCTGATTTAACAATTCTAATAATTTGTTTTTTTCGTCTGATGAAAGATGAGATGTTCTGTATACATTTTCAGATTGGTTTGACTGTGGTACAGACCGAGATAGATTATTTGAAGTTTTTGCATTTTTCTGATCGGGATAATATTGCTGAAGTGGAATTTTGAGAATTTCGTTCCCCTTGCTTATGTGCAGCATGTTGGTACTGAAATCAATTTTTGCATTCAAAGAGTTCAATATTCCAGTTCCGATGATCCCATGAAAGAATGGATGAAAGTCATGTAGTAGGAATTGGGCATTGTGATCAATAATCGGACTGAAAAAATTAATGTCAATTGCTGATTTAGCATTAAACTTTCCATTAGCACTCCCTATATCGTTTGCTACGAAATTATATGGCTTTGAAACTGAATAAGATTTAGCTAACAGCGGATGAATCAAATTAATATTGGCACCTGTGTCAATAAGGAAAGGGAATTCAACATAGGTGAATTCCCTTTCCTTATTGACACAGGTGCCAATATTAATTTGATTCATCCGCTGTTAGCTAAATCTTATTCAGTTTCAAAGCCATATAATGATTAAATTTATGTATGGCATTGTGGCCATTTGGGGCTCCACTCTAAAAAATTGGCTTCTGGTGGTGTGGGTTGTTCGTTCTGGTCAGTGTCAAGTTTTTCCTCTTGGTTGGTAACCTCTCGCTCTGTTTCGTAAGCTGGTTGGTAGTAATATGAGTCATCATACTGTGCAATGTCATGATAGTTGTCATCATAATTATATTCATCATAGTATTCAAATTTTTCATTATTTGGATTTGGATCTTCCAGTGGGTGTGCTTGACGTTTGAAATTTTGATATTGCTGAGAAGGAGGGAATGGCCGTTTTAAGTTGATCGAGGGGCGATTGCCGTAGTTTACGTTCCTTGTTCGAAGACTAGGATCGACTTCCATTGGCTCTGGTGGAGGCAGTGGTTTCGGCAATTGATTTACTGTTCTGAACGGGTTTGTTTGAAATGGATTTTGTCTAAATGTGTTTGTTTGAAATGGATTTTGCCTAAATGGGTTTGGTTGGGAATTATATTGATTGAACGGATTTGTTTTTGGAACGGATTTTGTCTGAATGGATTTGAAGGAAGTCTTGGGGGAAGCGGTGGTAAAATTGTTCGATTATAAGGGACTTGCATTCTGGGTTGCAATCTTGGTGGTTCTCTAGGTTTTGGTGTTATGTGAGTGCCAAATTCATTTCTGAAAGGAGCAGATCGAATATCCATATTGTAATAGTCAACGCAAAATTGATATGCCTGACCTAAAGATGTGGGATTTGTGCTTTTAAGCAAAATGTTCAAAGGTCTCTCTAAACCTCTGATAAATGCATCGAGGGATTTATCTCGAAAATAATTAATATGAATGGGAGCATTTTGTTTCATTTTGTCGTCGGTTTGAATTTGCACAATAATATATGACAACAGCTCATTCACTCTACTATAGTATGAGCTAATGTTTTCATTAGCTAATTTTTTAATGGATGTCAGTTCATAGTCAAGAGTCTTGATGTCTCGTTTGTCCCTATAATATAGTACAAGTGTCTTTTTAATTTCAGTCCAATCACATTGGACATTGTTTGCGTTTAAAATGTCTGCTGCTTCTCCACCAATTTTCCTGCGAATCGTTCTTTCAAGAACGCTCAGCTGACCGGTGGTTGCATTTTGATCTCTATATACTCGAAAAATTGAGTCTACATCTGATAACCAGTCTATCAGTTCGGTGGGATTACCATTGAAGGGTTTTACATCCCTGACAAAGTCGGGTATTTTTCCCAGATCAATAAATTGCTGGGTGGTCAAGTACGGCAGAGAAGCCGGCGATCTTCCTTCGTCCATTGACATGATATTTTCGAAATAAAAATTTATTCGTGATTTTTTTGGAGGAATGTTTGAAAATATGGGAAATTAAATATTTTTAATTGAAAATATTCACGATTCTTTCACTCTAAATTCAAAACTCAAACACGTATCTTTCACAATTTAGCTTTCACTCACTCTTCCTAGCTTATCTCACACTTAAATTTTGATTAAAGAGGATTATTTAAATTTTACTTACAATATTGCCAGCATGTCACAGCGGCTGGACTTCTTGGATAAAACCTCGGGATGTTTTCCGTTTTCGGGGGAGACAAGAGCAGGTACTTCAAGGGATCCCGTTTGCAATTGCTACTAGGGGCTTTGGTACCGATTGGGGATGTAAAATCCCACGGTGTCTCTATGTCTCGCTTCGTTGAATTAACAGTGGTGGCTCTTTGAACCACTTCAAACACACTTCACACACAGCTCGGCTCTTTCAACCGATTTCGTGAATTTGGTTAGGTTCACTTCAAAAGATTTTCACTGCATTTAATTGTGTCTATTTTTTTAAAGATTTTTCACCGCACTTCAACTTATACTGTTCCCGTCACGAAGAAACTCCGAGGTCCCTATTCGGGCGCCAGTTAAACTTTTCGGTTACCGGAGTTCTTTTTAAAAAAGATACAACTTCGTTCCCTGCTAAGCTAAGACTGATTATATTCATCAAACTAAACCTAAGCTAAACCGATGTGGTGATCGATGCTGTCGAGTCAGCATCTCGTTTCCGTTCCGTATCGGATGATCGTCTCGCTGAGCTTGCTGTTCCCAGGAATGGTAAATTCTGCTGACGTTTGTTTACTTTACTGGACTTTATCGCTCGCTGCCGGATAGCGATGTTGCTAACTCGCCTAATATTTTAAAGTTATTCAATTGTTTATCTAATGAAAAACAACATTTTGTTAGATGCGATAGATGCGTAGAAATATTCCCTATCAAGTGATGCAAACATCTCTCCTATCCAGTACGAAATGTTCGAGCTATAAGCATTCGAAATCTTTCATTTTTTCCTGCATGTTCTGTGTTTAGGTTTTCATTTTACCCTCCATATATTCTGGTTAGACGTAGTCTCACGTCAAAAAACCGCCGTTATTCGTCCATAGTACATCAAATGCGCAGTTCACTGAAGTATGTGGCTAGTAAAGGCGCGATTTAGCCGAAGGTAGCGATGTAAAGAAGGTGCCTTTGCTATCAAACCTTCAAGCTTCAAGCAAGGAAATTGCTGAGAATTATCTGTTGGAATTGGATGAAAAGTGAAGAATTTCTTCATGTAAAAATAGTGATTTTTAAAACAGGATAAACCATGATCAGAGGTGAACAAACCATGATCAAAATAAGAAACTAGGGATTTGAAGCTTTTCAACGTATCCCAACTCGTGTCGATTACATGTGATTTTCACGAAGAAAAATCAATTTTCATTTACTAGTTGTGTGAAAACACCCTGTAGCATTATTAGCCAATTTTGTTGCAATACATAATATCACACGCAAAAGCACGCAACATTTTCGATAACTCTCTCATGCGCCAACCGCACCACGCTGGCGAGACAAGCTTAGGAACACGACGAAATAAGCGAGAAAGGAATTCATCGTTCGCACCAACACAACGAAAACGTAAGTGCCGCTGCTACGGCACGGCGCCGTGCTCGACGAGAACGGGGGATTCGCACTAGAGATGGGCAAAACAGTTCACTTTGATGAACGGTTCACTCACTAGCCGTTCATCTAAGTGAATCAGTTCTTTTGAACCGTTCTTTCGCTCTTTCGTTCAGCGATATTAAGAACAACATAGAATGTTGGCTGGAACCCAACATCAATAGACAGCAGCATCAATATTGATATCGTTGGATTGGATAGTGTACGTATGGGATTTATATTTTTGAAATTTAGTGGGGAAAGATAAGCTGCTTCATTAAAAGTCGCTGTCTGTAGACTTTATGTGAAAATATGTTTATCGGTGGACAAAAGTTTATTTAATAATTTGATGCGCACAAAATATGTGCAATTTTACATATTATCTTTTTGGACAACACACAGGTTCACGCAATAGGCCAAACGATGAATTGAAAGCAACGAAAAAACTTTTTTCTCAACATACAAATTTTATCTTTACTTAATCCATGACCCCAGCTTCCCCCAGATTTTTTCTGATAATTAGAAAGTATAGGATATGTATATGAAGTTTTGCTTTTAAAACTACTAGAATCTAATTTAATTTTTAACCCAAAATTGAGAATCCATTAACAAAATAAACCCAGCGTTACACGCATTTTGTTCATAAATGACAAATCGTTTTATTTTCCTTACAAGCGTTCTCGTTGTATTTATCCATTCCGCCCAGCGCAAATCAGTTCGTTCGTTCACAAACAATTTGCCCGCAAACACTTCGTTCTCAAACAGTTCGTTCCCAAACAGTTCACTCTCAACCAGTTCTTTCCCATACAGTTCACTCGCAAACAGTTCGTTCACAAACAGTTCACTCTCCAACAGTTCACTCTCAAACAGTTCACACGCAAACCGTTCTTACGGAATCAGTTCGTTCACAAACCGTTCGCTCGCAATCAGTTCGTGGGGAGAACTATCGTTCTTTGAAAAAGAACGACCGTTCGTTCACTCTTTTCGGCGAACTAGTTCTTTCGTACCGTTCGTGAACGGTTTGCCCATCTCTAATTCGCACAGTTACCATCGACGCGTAAGGACGGGCTTTTTGTTGGCAGTTGGTTTTTTTTCTCCGAGTCGGGAGAACGTTTCGTTTGCGGAATCCGGTATGGTGAATGGGCCCTGCTTTCATGGCGGGCGTGTTCTGCGCTAAGAATTAGCAGAATTGTGCAGTTAATTGTGGTGATTGAGCCCTGCCTGCGTTGCAGGCATGTTAGCTAGCCACGGGCTTTAGTGCGCTTCTCTGTGGGGAAAATTTCGGGCAGAGGTGCCGCTGGCGGTGTGATTCGTCGGAAGTTTTTTTTCTTTCTGCACATGCGGTGCGGGAAAAAGCATCGAAATTGCGTAGGCTCGCCGAGCCGAGTGTGACTGGCAATTTCCGGTGTGAAAAGAATGAGAGAAGTGTAAAAAGAAAAAAAAGGAAATAGTGCGAAAAAGAAAAATTAATTGAATTCAAGATGGTGGGCACTCGCTGAGCGAGCGAAGAAAAGTAGTGCGGAGCCGGACAGTTTCCGGTGAGAAGAGAAAGTTAAGGAAAGGAGAAAGTGAACGGAAAGAGAAATTGTGTGGGAGAGCTCGAGGAGTCGTGGAGAGAACGAAGAAGGAAAAGTAGTACGGCAGCAGGAGTTGGAATAGGAGAGAAAGAGAAGACCGGCGGGACCGATGGCACACCAGCCACTGGAGAGGAGCCACCAAGCAACCATTAACAAAGGTGAGTGCGAGCGTGAGAGAGTGTGCATGTGTGCGTGTGATTTTTGTAATTTTAATACATACGTCGGAATGTTTTACGGCATGATGGCGGCTTGCGAGCTGGCAAATGATGTGAGTGAGAAGTGAGGAACGAAATATCTCACATGATGGCAACAAGCACATGTGTAGAGGAGATTTCGTAACAATGGCGCCCAACCAAACTCGAACCCCAATTATGCTGTTCATGATGGTGTGGATGAGTTAAATGAATATTAAGTACAATCGGTGCGAATGTTTAGAAGTTTCCTATAAACTTCGCACTCGTTGTAATATTGCATAGCTCTCAGTTTAGGTTTTGAATTAATACTCGCACATGGTGCATGTTTAGAATTTAAAAATATCGCACATGGTGCATGTTCGAAGCCATAATAATGAAAAAGCTAGCTGATAATGAAAAAGTTAATGGCTGATGATCGGTGAGAATTTTAAATTTAGTACCGTACAAATAGTTGCGAAAAGTTTGCAATGCCCAAAATATTGCTAACATTTCCTTTTCAGGCACTGAATACTTTTCCTCTGATTTTGATAGAGTTCTTGATGCGAAATGGATGGGTTTATCATTACCTGTTTCTCCCTGTGATAGGACTGCTCCGATAGCAAAATCAGATGCGTCCGTTGTAAGTGTAAAAGGTTTGTTGTAATCTGGGTATATCAAAATATCTGAAGACGATAATAAACATTTCATTCTATCAAAACATTTTGTTTCGTTATCATCAAAGTGTACCTTTTTATTGGAGTGACATCCCTCCCCTCTTAGAAGGTTAGTAAGGGGTTTTGCGATTTTCGCAAAATCTTTTACAAACCGTCTGTAATAGCCGACCATTCCTAAGAATGATCTGAGTTGTTTAATTGTTGTGGATATGGGATAATTATCTATTGCTGCTATTTTCTTTACATTTGGCTTTATACCATCAGAAGTGATAACATAGCCAAGAAATTCGATTTCCTTGTGGAGAAATTCGGACTTGTCTAATTGAATTTTTAAATTAGCATCGTTCAATGCTTTCAGAATAATTCCTAAATTTTGAAGGGCTTCATCGAGTGCCTTGCCAAATATTATAACGTCGTCAATATATACGTAACATATTTTACCGATATATTGTCGCAATACGTCGTCAATGGCTCGTTGAAAAATTGCCGGCGCATTTTTCAAGCCGAACGGCATACGAGTGAATTCGTATTTGCCGTTATTAATTGAAAATGCAGTTTTCTCGATATCGGATTCTTTCATTTTTATCTGGTGGAATCCAGACGCTAGATCAAGAGTTGTGAAGTAATTCTGGCCTTTGAGTTGATCAATGACGTAACCTATTTCAGGCATTGGATACCTACCTTTCTCATTGAGTTTTCGGTAGTCTACTACCATTCGAAACTTTTTTTCTCCGGAGGCGTCAGATTTCTTCGGGACGATCCAAACTGGGGACGTCCAAGCTGACCGTGATGGTTTTATGATTCCTTCTTGAAGCAGTTTTTCTATTTGCTTATTCACCTCTGCTGTATAGGCAGCTGGGTATGGGTAAACTTTTTGATGAATGGGAATATTGTCAACGGTGTTTATGCTACATTCAACGACTGTGCTACAAGTCAGTTTTGTATCGGGTTTATGGAATGCTTCTTTGTGCTGATTTAACAATTCTAATAATTTGTTTTTTTCGTCTGATGAAAGATGAGATGTTCTGTATACATTTTCAGATTGGTTTGACTGTGGTACAGACCGAGATAGATTATTTGAAGTTTTTGCATTTTTCTGATCGGGATAATATTGCTGAAGTGGAATTTTGAGAATTTCGTTCCCCTTGCTTATGTGCAGCATGTTGGTACTGAAATCAATTTTTGCATTCAAAGAGTTCAATATTCCAGTTCCGATGATCCCATGAAAGAATGGATGAAAGTCATGTAGTAGGAATTGGGCATTGTGATCAATAATCGGACTGAAAAAATTAATGTCAATTGCTGATTTAGCATTAAACTTTCCATTAGCACTCCCTATATCGTTTGCTACGAAATTATATGGCTTTGAAACTGAATAAGATTTAGCTAACAGCGGATGAATCAAATTAATATTGGCACCTGTGTCAATAAGGAAAGGGAATTCAACATAGGTGAATTCCCTTTCCTTATTGACACAGGTGCCAATATTAATTTGATTCATCCGCTGTTAGCTAAATCTTATTCAGTTTCAAAGCCATATAATGATTAAATTTATGTATGGCATTGTGGCCATTTGGGGCTCCACTCTAAAAAATTGGCTTCTGGTGGTGTGGGTTGTTCGTTCTGGTCAGTGTCAAGTTTTTCCTCTTGGTTGGTAACCTCTCGCTCTGTTTCGTAAGCTGGTTGGTAGTAATATGAGTCATCATACTGTGCAATGTCATGATAGTTGTCATCATAATTATATTCATCATAGTATTCAAATTTTTCATTATTTGGATTTGGATCTTCCAGTGGGTGTGCTTGACGTTTGAAATTTTGATATTGCTGAGAAGGAGGGAATGGCCGTTTTAAGTTGATCGGGGGGCGATTGCCGTAGTTTACGTTCCTTGTTCGAAGACTAGGATCGACTTCCATTGGCTCTGGTGGAGGCAGTGGTTTCGGCAATTGATTTACTGTTCTGAACGGGTTTGTTTGAAATGGATTTTGTCTAAATGTGTTTGTTTGAAATGGATTTTGCCTAAATGGGTTTGGTTGGGAATTATATTGATTGAACGGATTTGTTTTTGGAACGGATTTTGTCTGAATGGATTTGAAGGAAGTCTTGGGGGAAGCGGTGGTAAAACTGTTCGATTATAAGGGACTTGCATTCTGGGTTGCAATCTTGGTGGTTCTCTAGGTTTTGGTGTTATGTGAGTGCCAAATTCATTTCTGAAAGGAGCAGATCGAATATCCATATTGTAATAGTCAACGCAAAATTGATATGCCTGACCTAAAGATGTGGGATTTGTGCTTTTAAGCAAAATGTTCAAAGGTCTCTCTAAACCTCTGATAAATGCATCGAGGGATTTATCTCGAAAATAATTAATATGAATGGGAGCATTTTGTTTCATTTTGTCGTCGGTTTGAATTTGCACAATAATATATGACAACAGCTCATTCACTCTACTATAGTATGAGCTAATGTTTTCATTAGCTAATTTTTTAATGGATGTCAGTTCATAGTCAAGAGTCTTGATGTCTCGTTTGTCCCTATAATATAGTACAAGTGTCTTTTTAATTTCAGTCCAATCACATTGGACATTGTTTGCGTTTAAAATGTCTGCTGCTTCTCCACCAATTTTCCTGCGAATCGTTCTTTCAAGAACGCTCAGCTGACCGGTGGTTGCATTTTGATCTCTATATACTCGAAAAATTGAGTCTACATCTGATAACCAGTCTATCAGTTCGGTGGGATTACCATTGAAGGGTTTTACATCCCTGACAAAGTCGGGTATTTTTCCCAGATCAATAAATTGCTGGGTGGTCAAGTACGGCAGAGAAGCCGGCGATCTTCCTTCGTCCATTGACATGATATTTTCGAAATAAAAATTTATTCGTGATTTTTTTGGAGGAATGTTTGAAAATATGGGAAATTAAATATTTTTAATTGAAAATATTCACGATTCTTTCACTCTAAATTCAAAACTCAAACACGTATCTTTCACAATTTAGCTTTCACTCACTCTTCCTAGCTTATCTCACACTTAAATTTTGATTAAAGAGGATTATTTAAATTTTACTTACAATATTGCCAGCATGTCACAGCGGCTGGACTTCTTGGATAAAACCTCGGGATGTTTTCCGTTTTCGGGGGAGACAAGAGCAGGTACTTCAAGGGATCCCGTTTGCAATTGCTACTAGGGGCTTTGGTACCGATTGGGGATGTAAAATCCCACGGTGTCTCTATGTCTCGCTTCGTTGAATTAACAGTGGTGGCTCTTTGAACCACTTCAAACACACTTCACACACAGCTCGGCTCTTTCAACCGATTTCGTGAATTTGGTTAGGTTCACTTCAAAAGATTTTCACTGCATTTAATTGTGTCTATTTTTTTAAAGATTTTTCACCGCACTTCAACTTATACTGTTCCCGTCACGAAGAAACTCCGAGGTCCCTATTCGGGCGCCAGTTAAACTTTTCGGTTACCGGAGTTCTTTTTAAAAAAGATACAACTTCGTTCCCTGCTAAGCTAAGACTGATTATATTCATCAAACTAAACCTAAGCTAAACCGATGTGGTGATCGATGCTGTCGAGTCAGCATCTCGTTTCCGTTCCGTATCGGATGATCGTCTCGCTGAGCTTGCTGTTCCCAGGAATGGTAAATTCTGCTGACGTTTGTTTACTTTACTGGACTTTATCGCTCGCTGCCGGATAGCGATGTTGCTAACTCGCCTAATATTTTAAAGTTATTCAATTGTTTATCTAATGAAAAACAACATTTTGTTAGATGCGATAGATGCGTAGAAATATTCCCTATCAAGTGATGCAAACATCTCTCCTATCCAGTACGAAATGTTCGAGCTATAAGCATTCGAAATCTTTCATTTTTTCCTGCATGTTCTGTGTTTAGGTTTTCATTTTACCCTCCATATATTCTGGTTAGACGTAGTCTCACGTCAAAAAACCGCCGTTATTCGTCCATAGTACATCAAATGCGCAGTTCACTGAAGTATGTGGCTAGTAAAGGCGCGATTTAGCCGAAGGTAGCGATGTAAAGAAGGTGCCTTTGCTATCAAACCTTCAAGCTTCAAGCAAGGAAATTGCTGAGAATTATCTGTTGGAATTGGATGAAAAGTGAAGAATTTCTTCATGTAAAAATAGTGATTTTTAAAACAGGATAAACCATGATCAGAGGTGAACAAACCATGATCAAAATAAGAAACTAGGGATTTGAAGCTTTTCAACGTATCCCAACTCGTGTCGATTACATGTGATTTTCACGAAGAAAAATCAATTTTCATTTACTAGTTGTGTGAAAACACCCTGTAGCATTATTAGCCAATTTTGTTGCAATACATAATATCACACGCAAAAGCACGCAACATTTTCGATAACTCTCTCATGCGCCAACCGCACCACGCTGGCGAGACAAGCTTAGGAACACGACGAAATAAGCGAGAAAGGAATTCATCGTTCGCACCAACACAACGAAAACGTAAGTGCCGCTGCTACGGCACGGCGCCGTGCTCGACGAGAACGGGGGATTCGCACTAGAGATGGGCAAAACAGTTCACTTTGATGAACGGTTCACTCACTAGCCGTTCATCTAAGTGAATCAGTTCTTTTGAACCGTTCTTTCGCTCTTTCGTTCAGCGATATTAAGAACAACATAGAATGTTGGCTGGAACCCAACATCAATAGACAGCAGCATCAATATTGATATCGTTGGATTGGATAGTGTACGTATGGGATTTATATTTTTGAAATTTAGTGGGGAAAGATAAGCTGCTTCATTAAAAGTCGCTGTCTGTAGACTTTATGTGAAAATATGTTTATCGGTGGACAAAAGTTTATTTAATAATTTGATGCGCACAAAATATGTGCAATTTTACATATTATCTTTTTGGACAACACACAGGTTCACGCAATAGGCCAAACGATGAATTGAAAGCAACGAAAAAACTTTTTTCTCAACATACAAATTTTATCTTTACTTAATCCATGACCCCAGCTTCCCCCAGATTTTTTCTGATAATTAGAAAGTATAGGATATGTATATGAAGTTTTGCTTTTAAAACTACTAGAATCTAATTTAATTTTTAACCCAAAATTGAGAATCCATTAACAAAATAAACCCAGCGTTACACGCATTTTGTTCATAAATGACAAATCGTTTTATTTTCCTTACAAGCGTTCTCGTTGTATTTATCCATTCCGCCCAGCGCAAATCAGTTCGTTCGTTCACAAACAATTTGCCCGCAAACACTTCGTTCTCAAACAGTTCGTTCCCAAACAGTTCACTCTCAACCAGTTCTTTCCCATACAGTTCACTCGCAAACAGTTCGTTCACAAACAGTTCACTCTCCAACAGTTCACTCTCAAACAGTTCACACGCAAACCGTTCTTACGGAATCAGTTCGTTCACAAACCGTTCGCTCGCAATCAGTTCGTGGGGAGAACTATCGTTCTTTGAAAAAGAACGACCGTTCGTTCACTCTTTTCGGCGAACTAGTTCTTTCGTACCGTTCGTGAACGGTTTGCCCATCTCTAATTCGCACAGTTACCATCGACGCGTAAGGACGGGCTTTTTGTTGGCAGTTGGTTTTTTTTCTCCGAGTCGGGAGAACGTTTCGTTTGCGGAATCCGGTATGGTGAATGGGCCCTGCTTTCATGGCGGGCGTGTTCTGCGCTAAGAATTAGCAGAATTGTGCAGTTAATTGTGGTGATTGAGCCCTGCCTGCGTTGCAGGCATGTTAGCTAGCCACGGGCTTTAGTGCGCTTCTCTGTGGGGAAAATTTCGGGCAGAGGTGCCGCTGGCGGTGTGATTCGTCGGAAGTTTTTTTTCTTTCTGCACATGCGGTGCGGGAAAAAGCATCGAAATTGCGTAGGCTCGCCGAGCCGAGTGTGACTGGCAATTTCCGGTGTGAAAAGAATGAGAGAAGTGTAAAAAGAAAAAAAAGGAAATAGTGCGAAAAAGAAAAATTAATTGAATTCAAGATGGTGGGCACTCGCTGAGCGAGCGAAGAAAAGTAGTGCGGAGCCGGACAGTTTCCGGTGAGAAGAGAAAGTTAAGGAAAGGAGAAAGTGAACGGAAAGAGAAATTGTGTGGGAGAGCTCGAGGAGTCGTGGAGAGAACGAAGAAGGAAAAGTAGTACGGCAGCAGGAGTTGGAATAGGAGAGAAAGAGAAGACCGGCGGGACCGGCGCATTTTCCAAGCCGAACGGCATACGAGTGAATTCGTATTTGCCGTTATTAATTGAAAATGCAGTTTTCTCGATATCGGATTCTTTCATTTTTATCTGGTGGAATCCAGACGCTAGATCAAGAGTTGTGAAGTAATTCTGGCCTTTGAGTTGATCAATGACGTAACCTATTTCAGGCATTGGATTTTTCATTATTTGGATTTGGATCTTCCAGTGGGTGTGCTTGACGTTTGAAATTTTGATATTGCTGAGAAGGAGGGAATGGCCGTTTTAAGTTGATCGAGGGGCGATTGCCGTAGTTTACGTTCCTTGTTCGAAGACTAGGATCGACTTCCATTGGCTCTGGTGGAGGCAGTGGTTTCGGCAATTGATTTACTGTTCTGAACGGGTTTGTTTGAAATGGATTTTGTCTAAATGTGTTTGTTTGAAATGGATTTTGCCTAAATGGGTTTGGTTGGGAATTATATTGATTGAACGGATTTGTTTTTGGAACGGATTTTGTCTGAATGGATTTGAAGGAAGTCTTGGGGGAAGCGGTGGTAAAATTGTTCGATTATAAGGGACTTGCATTCTGGGTTGCAATCTTGGTGGTTCTCTAGGTTTTGGTGTTATGTGAGTGCCAAATTCATTTCTGAAAGGAGCAGATCGAATATCCATATTGTAATAGTCAACGCAAAATTGATATGCCTGACCTAAAGATGTGGGATTTGTGCTTTTAAGCAAAATGTTCAAAGGTCTCTCTAAACCTCTGATAAATGCATCGAGGGATTTATCTCGAAAATAATTAATATGAATGGGAGCATTTTGTTTCATTTTGTCGTCGGTTTGAATTTGCACAATAATATATGACAACAGCTCATTCACTCTACTATAGTATGAGCTAATGTTTTCATTAGCTAATTTTTTAATGGATGTCAGTTCATAGTCAAGAGTCTTGATGTCTCGTTTGTCCCTATAATATAGTACAAGTGTCTTTTTAATTTCAGTCCAATCACATTGGACATTGTTTGCGTTTAAAATGTCTGCTGCTTCTCCACCAATTTTCCTGCGAATCGTTCTTTCAAGAACGCTCAGCTGACCGGTGGTTGCATTTTGATCTCTATATACTCGAAAAATTGAGTCTACATCTGATAACCAGTCTATCAGTTCGGTGGGATTACCATTGAAGGGTTTTACATTGATTCGTCGGAAGTTTTTTTTTCTTTCTGCACATGCGGTGCGGGAAAAAGCATCGAAATTGCGTAGGCTCGCCGAGCCGAGTGTGACTGGCAATTTCCGGTGTGAAAAGAATGAGAGAAGTGTAAAAAGAAAAAAAAGGAAATAGTGCGAAAAAGAAAAATTAATTGAATTCAAGATGGTGGGCACTCGCTGAGCGAGCGAAGAAAAGTAGTGCGGAGCCGGACAGTTTCCGGTGAGAAGAGAAAGTTAAGGAAAGGAGAAAGTGAACGGAAAGAGAAATTGTGTGGGAGAGCTCGAGGAGTCGTGGAGAGAACGAAGAAGGAAAAGTAGTACGGCAGCAGGAGTTGGAATAGGAGAGAAAGAGAAGACCGGCGGGACCGATGGCACACCAGCCACTGGAGAGGAGCCACCAAGCAACCATTAACAAAGGTGAGTGCGAGCGTGAGAGAGTGTGCATGTGTGCGTGTGATTTTTGTAATTTTAATACATACGTCGGAATGTTTTACGGCATGATGGCGGCTTGCGAGCTGGCAAATGATGTGAGTGAGAAGTGAGGAACGAAATATCTCACATGATGGCAACAAGCACATGTGTAGAGGAGATTTCGTAACAATGGCGCCCAACCAAACTCGAACCCCAATTATGCTGTTCATGATGGTGTGGATGAGTTAAATGAATATTAAGTACAATCGGTGCGAATGTTTAGAAGTTTCCTATAAACTTCGCACTCGTTGTAATATTGCATAGCTCTCAGTTTAGGTTTTGAATTAATACTCGCACATGGTGCATGTTTAGAATTTAAAAATATCGCACATGGTGCATGTTCGAAGCCATAATAATGAAAAAGCTAGCTGATAATGAAAAAGTTAATGGCTGATGATCGGTGAGAATTTTAAATTTAGTACCGTACAAATAGTTGCGAAAAGTTTGCAATGCCCAAAATATTGCTAACATTTCCTTTTCAGGCACTGAATACTTTTCCTCTGATTTTGATAGAGTTCTTGATGCGAAATGGATGGGTTTATCATTACCTGTTTCTCCCTGTGATAGGACTGCTCCGATAGCAAAATCAGATGCGTCCGTTGTAAGTGTAAAAGGTTTGTTGTAATCTGGGTATATCAAAATATCTGAAGACGATAATAAACATTTCATTCTATCAAAACATTTTGTTTCGTTATCATCAAAGTGTACCTTTTTATTGGAGTGACATCCCTCCCCTCTTAGAAGGTTAGTAAGGGGTTTTGCGATTTTCGCAAAATCTTTTACAAACCGTCTGTAATAGCCGACCATTCCTAAGAATGATCTGAGTTGTTTAATTGTTGTGGATATGGGATAATTATCTATTGCTGCTATTTTCTTTACATTTGGCTTTATACCATCAGAAGTGATAACATAGCCAAGAAATTCGATTTCCTTGTGGAGAAATTCGGACTTGTCTAATTGAATTTTTAAATTAGCATCGTTCAATGCTTTCAGAATAATTCCTAAATTTTGAAGGGCTTCATCGAGTGCCTTGCCAAATATTATAACGTCGTCAATATATACGTAACATATTTTACCGATATATTGTCGCAATACGTCGTCAATGGCTCGTTGAAAAATTGCCGGCGCATTTTTCAAGCCGAACGGCATACGAGTGAATTCGTATTTGCCGTTATTAATTGAAAATGCAGTTTTCTCGATATCGGATTCTTTCATTTTTATCTGGTGGAATCCAGACGCTAGATCAAGAGTTGTGAAGTAATTCTGGCCTTTGAGTTGATCAATGACGTAACCTATTTCAGGCATTGGATACCTACCTTTCTCATTGAGTTTTCGGTAGTCTACTACCATTCGAAACTTTTTTTCTCCGGAGGCGTCAGATTTCTTCGGGACGATCCAAACTGGGGACGTCCAAGCTGACCGTGATGGTTTTATGATTCCTTCTTGAAGCAGTTTTTCTATTTGCTTATTCACCTCTGCTGTATAGGCAGCTGGGTATGGGTAAACTTTTTGATGAATGGGAATATTGTCAACGGTGTTTATGCTACATTCAACGACTGTGCTACAAGTCAGTTTTGTATCGGGTTTATGGAATGCTTCTTTGTGCTGATTTAACAATTCTAATAATTTGTTTTTTTCGTCTGATGAAAGATGAGATGTTCTGTATACATTTTCAGATTGGTTTGACTGTGGTACAGACCGAGATAGATTATTTGAAGTTTTTGCATTTTTCTGATCGGGATAATATTGCTGAAGTGGAATTTTGAGAATTTCGTTCCCCTTGCTTATGTGCAGCATGTTGGTACTGAAATCAATTTTTGCATTCAAAGAGTTCAATATTCCAGTTCCGATGATCCCATGAAAGAATGGATGAAAGTCATGTAGTAGGAATTGGGCATTGTGATCAATAATCGGACTGAAAAAATTAATGTCAATTGCTGATTTAGCATTAAACTTTCCATTAGCACTCCCTATATCGTTTGCTACGAAATTATATGGCTTTGAAACTGAATAAGATTTAGCTAACAGCGGATGAATCAAATTAATATTGGCACCTGTGTCAATAAGGAAAGGGAATTCAACATAGGTGAATTCCCTTTCCTTATTGACACAGGTGCCAATATTAATTTGATTCATCCGCTGTTAGCTAAATCTTATTCAGTTTCAAAGCCATATAATGATTAAATTTATGTATGGCATTGTGGCCATTTGGGGCTCCACTCTAAAAAATTGGCTTCTGGTGGTGTGGGTTGTTCGTTCTGGTCAGTGTCAAGTTTTTCCTCTTGGTTGGTAACCTCTCGCTCTGTTTCGTAAGCTGGTTGGTAGTAATATGAGTCATCATACTGTGCAATGTCATGATAGTTGTCATCATAATTATATTCATCATAGTATTCAAATTTTTCATTATTTGGATTTGGATCTTCCAGTGGGTGTGCTTGACGTTTGAAATTTTGATATTGCTGAGAAGGAGGGAATGGCCGTTTTAAGTTGATCGGGGGGCGATTGCCGTAGTTTACGTTCCTTGTTCGAAGACTAGGATCGACTTCCATTGGCTCTGGTGGAGGCAGTGGTTTCGGCAATTGATTTACTGTTCTGAACGGGTTTGTTTGAAATGGATTTTGTCTAAATGTGTTTGTTTGAAATGGATTTTGCCTAAATGGGTTTGGTTGGGAATTATATTGATTGAACGGATTTGTTTTTGGAACGGATTTTGTCTGAATGGATTTGAAGGAAGTCTTGGGGGAAGCGGTGGTAAAACTGTTCGATTATAAGGGACTTGCATTCTGGGTTGCAATCTTGGTGGTTCTCTAGGTTTTGGTGTTATGTGAGTGCCAAATTCATTTCTGAAAGGAGCAGATCGAATATCCATATTGTAATAGTCAACGCAAAATTGATATGCCTGACCTAAAGATGTGGGATTTGTGCTTTTAAGCAAAATGTTCAAAGGTCTCTCTAAACCTCTGATAAATGCATCGAGGGATTTATCTCGAAAATAATTAATATGAATGGGAGCATTTTGTTTCATTTTGTCGTCGGTTTGAATTTGCACAATAATATATGACAACAGCTCATTCACTCTACTATAGTATGAGCTAATGTTTTCATTAGCTAATTTTTTAATGGATGTCAGTTCATAGTCAAGAGTCTTGATGTCTCGTTTGTCCCTATAATATAGTACAAGTGTCTTTTTAATTTCAGTCCAATCACATTGGACATTGTTTGCGTTTAAAATGTCTGCTGCTTCTCCACCAATTTTCCTGCGAATCGTTCTTTCAAGAACGCTCAGCTGACCGGTGGTTGCATTTTGATCTCTATATACTCGAAAAATTGAGTCTACATCTGATAACCAGTCTATCAGTTCGGTGGGATTACCATTGAAGGGTTTTACATCCCTGACAAAGTCGGGTATTTTTCCCAGATCAATAAATTTCTGGGTGGTCAAGTACGGCAGAGAAGCCGGCGATCTTCCTTCGTCCATTGACATGATATTTTCGAAATAAAAATTTATTCGTGATTTTTTTGGAGGAATGTTTGAAAATATGGGAAATTAAATATTTTTAATTGAAAATATTCACGATTCTTTCACTCTAAATTCAAAACTCAAACACGTATCTTTCACAATTTAGCTTTCACTCACTCTTCCTAGCTTATCTCACACTTAAATTTTGATTAAAGAGGATTATTTAAATTTTACTTACAATATTGCCAGCATGTCACAGCGGCTGGACTTCTTGGATAAAACCTCGGGATGTTTTCCGTTTTCGGGGGAGACAAGAGCAGGTACTTCAAGGGATCCCGTTTGCAATTGCTACTAGGGGCTTTGGTACCGATTGGGGATGTAAAATCCCACGGTGTCTCTATGTCTCGCTTCGTTGAATTAACAGTGGTGGCTCTTTGAACCACTTCAAACACACTTCACACACAGCTCGGCTCTTTCAACCGATTTCGTGAATTTGGTTAGGTTCACTTCAAAAGATTTTCACTGCATTTAATTGTGTCTATTTTTTTTAAGATTTTTCACCGCACTTCAACTCATACTGTTCCCGTCACGAAAAAACTCCGAGGTCCCTATTCGGGCGCCAGTTAAACTTTTCGGTTACCGGAGTTCTTTTTAAAAAAGATACAACTTCGTTCCCTGCTAAGCTAAGACTGATTATATTCATCAAACTAAACCTAAGCTAAACCGATGTGGTGATCGATGCTGTCGAGTCAGCATCTCGTTTCCGTTCCGTATCGGATGATCGTCTCGCTGAGCTTGCTGTTCCCAGGAATGGTAAATTCTGCTGACGTTTGTTTACTTTACTGGACTTTATCGCTCGCTGCCGGATAGCGATGTTGCTAACTCGCCTAATATTTTAAAGTTATTCAATTGTTTATCTAATGAAAAACAACATTTTGTTAGATGCGATAGATGCGTAGAAATATTCCCTATCAAGTGATGCAAACATCTCTCCTATCCAGTACGAAATGTTCGAGCTATAAGCATTCGAAATCTTTCATTTTTTCCTGCATGTTCTGTGTTTAGGTTTTCATTTTACCCTCCATATATTCTGGTTAGACGTAGTCTCACGTCAAAAAACCGCCGTTATTCGTCCATAGTACATCAAATGCGCAGTTCACTGAAGTATGTGGCTAGTAAAGGCGCGATTTAGCCGAAGGTAGCGATGTAAAGAAGGTGCCTTTGCTATCAAACCTTCAAGCTTCAAGCAAGGAAATTGCTGAGAATTATCTGTTGGAATTGGATGAAAAGTGAAGAATTTCTTCATGTAAAAATAGTGATTTTTAAAACAGGATAAACCATGATCAGAGGTGAACAAACCATGATCAAAATAAGAAACTAGGGATTTGAAGCTTTTCAACGTATCCCAACTCGTGTCGATTACATGTGATTTTCACGAAGAAAAATCAATTTTCATTTACTAGTTGTGTGAAAACACCCTGTAGCATTATTAGCCAATTTTGTTGCAATACATAATATCACACGCAAAAGCACGCAACATTTTCGATAACTCTCTCATGCGCCAACCGCACCACGCTGGCGAGACAAGCTTAGGAACACGACGAAATAAGCGAGAAAGGAATTCATCGTTCGCACCAACACAACGAAAACGTAAGTGCCGCTGCTACGGCACGGCGCCGTGCTCGACGAGAACGGGGGATTCGCACTAGAGATGGGCAAAACAGTTCACTTTGATGAACGGTTCACTCACTAGCCGTTCATCTAAGTGAATCAGTTCTTTTGAACCGTTCTTTCGCTCTTTCGTTCAGCGATATTAAGAACAACATAGAATGTTGGCTGGAACCCAACATCAATAGACAGCAGCATCAATATTGATATCGTTGGATTGGATAGTGTACGTATGGGATTTATATTTTTGAAATTTAGTGGGGAAAGATAAGCTGCTTCATTAAAAGTCGCTGTCTGTAGACTTTATGTGAAAATATGTTTATCGGTGGACAAAAGTTTATTTAATAATTTGATGCGCACAAAATATGTGCAATTTTACATATTATCTTTTTGGACAACACACAGGTTCACGCAATAGGCCAAACGATGAATTGAAAGCAACGAAAAAACTTTTTTCTCAACATACAAATTTTATCTTTACTTAATCCATGACCCCAGCTTCCCCCAGATTTTTTCTGATAATTAGAAAGTATAGGATATGTATATGAAGTTTTGCTTTTAAAACTACTAGAATCTAATTTAATTTTTAACCCAAAATTGAGAATCCATTAACAAAATAAACCCAGCGTTACACGCATTTTGTTCATAAATGACAAATCGTTTTATTTTCCTTACAAGCGTTCTCGTTGTATTTATCCATTCCGCCCAGCGCAAATCAGTTCGTTCGTTCACAAACAATTTGCCCGCAAACACTTCGTTCTCAAACAGTTCGTTCCCAAACAGTTCACTCTCAACCAGTTCTTTCCCATACAGTTCACTCGCAAACAGTTCGTTCACAAACAGTTCACTCTCCAACAGTTCACTCTCAAACAGTTCACACGCAAACCGTTCTTACGGAATCAGTTCGTTCACAAACCGTTCGCTCGCAATCAGTTCGTGGGGAGAACTATCGTTCTTTGAAAAAGAACGACCGTTCGTTCACTCTTTTCGGCGAACTAGTTCTTTCGTACCGTTCGTGAACGGTTTGCCCATCTCTAATTCGCACAGTTACCATCGACGCGTAAGGACGGGCTTTTTGTTGGCAGTTGTTTTTTTTTCTCCGAGTCGGGAGAACGTTTCGATTGCGGAATCCGGTATGGTGAATGGGCCCTGCTTTCATGGCGGGCGTGTTCTGCGCTAAGAATTAGCAGAATTGTGCAGTTAATTGTGGTGATTGAGCCCTGCCTGCGTTGCAGGCATGTTAGCTAGCCACGGGCTTTAGTGCGCTTCTCTGTGGGGAAAATTTCGGGCAGGGTGCCGCTGGCGGTGTGATTCGTCGGAAGTTTTTTTTTCTTTCTGCACATGCGGTGCGGGAAAAAGCATCGAAATTGCGTAGGCTCGCCGAGCCGAGTGTGACTGGCAATTTCCGGTGTGAAAAGAATGAGAGAAGTGTAAAAAGAAAAAAAAGGAAATAGTGCGAAAAAGAAAAATTAATTGAATTCAAGATGGTGGGCACTCGCTGAGCGAGCGAAGAAAAGTAGTGCGGAGCCGGACAGTTTCCGGTGAGAAGAGAAAGTTAAGGAAAGGAGAAAGTGAACGGAAAGAGAAATTGTGTGGGAGAGCTCGAGGAGTCGTGGAGAGAACGAAGAAGGAAAAGTAGTACGGCAGCAGGAGTTGGAATAGGAGAGAAAGAGAAGACCGGCGGGACCGGCGCATTTTTCAAGCCGAACGGCATACGAGTGAATTCGTATTTGCCGTTATTAATTGAAAATGCAGTTTTCTCGATATCGGATTCTTTCATTTTTATCTGGTGGAATCCAGACGCTAGATCAAGAGTTGTGAAGTAATTCTGGCCTTTGAGTTGATCAATGACGTAACCTATTTCAGGCATTGGATACCTATCTGAAATGGTTTTCTCATTGAGTTTTCGGTAGTCTACTACCATTCGAAACTTTTTTTCTCCGGAGGCGTCAGATTTCTTCGGGACGATCCAAACTGGGGACGTCCAAGCTGACCGTGATGGTTTTATGATTCCTTCTTGAAGCAGTTTTTCTATTTGCTTATTCACCTCTGCTGTATAGGCAGCTGTGTATGGGTAAACTTTTTGATGAATGGGAATATTGTCAACGGTGTTTATGCTACATTCAACGACTGTGCTACAAGTCAGTTTTGTATCGGGTTTATGGAATGCTTCTTTGTGCTGATTTAACAATTCTAATAATTTGTTTTTTTCGTCTGATGAAAGATGAGATGTTCTGTATACATTTTCAGATTGGTTTGACTGTGGTACAGACCGAGATAGATTATTTGAAGTTTTTGCATTTTTCTGATCGGGATAATATTGCTGAAGTGGAATTTTGAGAATTTCGTTCCCCTTGCTTATGTGCAGCATGTTGGTACTGAAATCAATTTTTGCATTCAAAGAGTTCAATATTCCAGTTCCGATGATCCCATGAAAGAATGGATGAAAGTCATGTAGTAGGAATTGGGCATTGTGATCAATAATCGGACTGAAAAAATTAATGTCAATTGCTGATTTAGCATTAAACTTTCCATTAGCACTCCCTATATCGTTTGCTACGAAATTATATGGCTTTGAAACTGAATAAGATTTAGCTAACAGCGGATGAATCAAATTAATATTGGCACCTGTGTCAATAAGGAAAGGGAATTCAACATAGGTGAATTCCCTTTCCTTATTGACACAGGTGCCAATATTAATTTGATTCATCCGCTGTTAGCTAAATCTTATTCAGTTTCAAAGCCATATAATGATTAAATTTATGTATGGCATTGTGGCCATTTGGGGCTCCACTCTAAAAAATTGGCTTCTGGTGGTGTGGGTTGTTCGTTCTGGTCAGTGTCAAGTTTTTCCTCTTGGTTGGTAACCTCTCGCTCTGTTTCGTAAGCTGGTTGGTAGTAATATGAGTCATCATACTGTGCAATGTCATGATAGTTGTCATCATAATTATATTCATCATAGTATTCAAATTTTTCATTATTTGGATTTGGATCTTCCAGTGGGTGTGCTTGACGTTTGAAATTTTGATATTGCTGAGAAGGAGGGAATGGCCGTTTTAAGTTGATCGGGGGGCGATTGCCGTAGTTTACGTTCCTTGTTCGAAGACTAGGATCGACTTCCATTGGCTCTGGTGGAGGCAGTGGTTTCGGCAATTGATTTACTGTTCTGAACGGGTTTGTTTGAAATGGATTTTGTCTAAATGTGTTTGTTTGAAATGGATTTTGCCTAAATGGGTTTGGTTGGGAATTATATTGATTGAACGGATTTGTTTTTGGAACGGATTTTGTCTGAATGGATTTGAAGGAAGTCTTGGGGGAAGCGGTGGTAAAACTGTTCGATTATAAGGGACTTGCATTCTGGGTTGCAATCTTGGTGGTTCTCTAGGTTTTGGTGTTATGTGAGTGCCAAATTCATTTCTGAAAGGAGCAGATCGAATATCCATATTGTAATAGTCAACGCAAAATTGATATGCCTGACCTAAAGATGTGGGATTTGTGCTTTTAAGCAAAATGTTCAAAGGTCTCTCTAAACCTCTGATAAATGCATCGAGGGATTTATCTCGAAAATAATTAATATGAATGGGAGCATTTTGTTTCATTTTGTCGTCGGTTTGAATTTGCACAATAATATATGACAACAGCTCATTCACTCTACTATAGTATGAGCTAATGTTTTCATTAGCTAATTTTTTAATGGATGTCAGTTCATAGTCAAGAGTCTTGATGTCTCGTTTGTCCCTATAATATAGTACAAGTGTCTTTTTAATTTCAGTCCAATCACATTGGACATTGTTTGCGTTTAAAATGTCTGCTGCTTCTCCACCAATTTTCCTGCGAATCGTTCTTTCAAGAACGCTCAGCTGACCGGTGGTTGCATTTTGATCTCTATATACTCGAAAAATTGAGTCTACATCTGATAACCAGTCTATCAGTTCGGTGGGATTACCATTGAAGGGTTTTACATCCCTGACAAAGTCGGGTATTTTTCCCAGATCAATAAATTGCTGGGTGGTCAAGTACGGCAGAGAAGCCGGCGATCTTCCTTCGTCCATTGACATGATATTTTCGAAATAAAAATTTATTCGTGATTTTTTTGGAGGAATGTTTGAAAATATGGGAAATTAAATATTTTTAATTGAAAATATTCACGATTCTTTCACTCTAAATTCAAAACTCAAACACGTATCTTTCACAATTTAGCTTTCACTCACTCTTCCTAGCTTATCTCACACTTAAATTTTGATTAAAGAGGATTATTTAAATTTTACTTACAATATTGCCAGCATGTCACAGCGGCTGGACTTCTTGGATAAAACCTCGGGATGTTTTCCGTTTTCGGGGGAGACAAGAGCAGGTACTTCAAGGGATCCCGTTTGCAATTGCTACTAGGGGCTTTGGTACCGATTGGGGATGTAAAATCCCACGGTGTCTCTATGTCTCGCTTCGTTGAATTAACAGTGGTGGCTCTTTGAACCACTTCAAACACACTTCACACACAGCTCGGCTCTTTCAACCGATTTCGTGAATTTGGTTAGGTTCACTTCAAAAGATTTTCACTGCATTTAATTGTGTCTATTTTTTTTAAGATTTTTCACCGCACTTCAACTTATACTGTTCCCGTCACGAAAAAACTCCGAGGTCCCTATTCGGGCGCCAGTTAAACTTTTCGGTTACCGGAGTTCTTTTAAAAAAAGATACAACTTCGTTCCCTGCTAAGCTAAGACTGATTATATTCATCAAACTAAACCTAAGCTAAACCGATGTGGTGATCGATGCTGTCGAGTCAGCATCTCGTTTCCGTTCCGTATCGGATGATCGTCTCGCTGAGCTTGCTGTTCCCAGGAATGGTAAATTCTGCTGACGTTTGTTTACTTTACTGGACTTTATCGCTCGCTGCCGGATAGCGATGTTGCTAACTCGCCTAATATTTTAAAGTTATTCAATTGTTTATCTAATGAAAAACAACATTTTGTTAGATGCGATAGATGCGTAGAAATATTCCCTATCAAGTGATGCAAACATCTCTCCTATCCAGTACGAAATGTTCGAGCTATAAGCATTCGAAATCTTTCATTTTTTCCTGCATGTTCTGTGTTTAGGTTTTCATTTTACCCTCCATATATTCTGGTTAGACGTAGTCTCACGTCAAAAAACCGCCGTTATTCGTCCATAGTACATCAAATGCGCAGTTCACTGAAGTATGTGGCTAGTAAAGGCGCGATTTAGCCGAAGGTAGCGATGTAAAGAAGGTGCCTTTGCTATCAAACCTTCAAGCTTCAAGCAAGGAAATTGCTGAGAATTATCTGTTGGAATTGGATGAAAAGTGAAGAATTTCTTCATGTAAAAATAGTGATTTTTAAAACAGGATAAACCATGATCAGAGGTGAACAAACCATGATCAAAATAAGAAACTAGGGATTTGAAGCTTTTCAACGTATCCCAACTCGTGTCGATTACATGTGATTTTCACGAAGAAAAATCAATTTTCATTTACTAGTTGTGTGAAAACACCCTGTAGCATTATTAGCCAATTTTGTTGCAATACATAATATCACACGCAAAAGCACGCAACATTTTCGATAACTCTCTCATGCGCCAACCGCACCACGCTGGCGAGACAAGCTTAGGAACACGACGAAATAAGCGAGAAAGGAATTCATCGTTCGCACCAACACAACGAAAACGTAAGTGCCGCTGCTACGGCACGGCGCCGTGCTCGACGAGAACGGGGGATTCGCACTAGAGATGGGCAAAACAGTTCACTTTGATGAACGGTTCACTCACTAGCCGTTCATCTAAGTGAATCAGTTCTTTTGAACCGTTCTTTCGCTCTTTCGTTCAGCGATATTAAGAACAACATAGAATGTTGGCTGGAACCCAACATCAATAGACAGCAGCATCAATATTGATATCGTTGGATTGAATAGTGTACGTATGGGATTTATATTTTTGAAATTTAGTGGGGAAAGATAAGCTGCTTCATTAAAAGTCGCTGTCTGTAGACTTTATGTGAAAATATGTTTATCGGTGGACAAAAGTTTATTTAATAATTTGATGCGCACAAAATATGTGCAATTTTACATATTATCTTTTTGGACAACACACAGGTTCACGCAATAGGCCAAACGATGAATTGAAAGCAACGAAAAAACTTTTTTCTCAACATACAAATTTTATCTTTACTTAATCCATGACCCCAGCTTCCCCCAGATTTTTTCTGATAATTAGAAAGTATAGGATATGTATATGAAGTTTTGCTTTTAAAACTACTAGAATCTAATTTAATTTTTAACCCAAAATTGAGAATCCATTAACAAAATAAACCCAGCGTTACACGCATTTTGTTCATAAATGACAAATCGTTTTATTTTCCTTACAAGCGTTCTCGTTGTATTTATCCATTCCGCCCAGCGCAAATCAGTTCGTTCGTTCACAAACAATTTGCCCGCAAACACTTCGTTCTCAAACAGTTCGTTCCCAAACAGTTCACTCTCAACCAGTTCTTTCCCATACAGTTCACTCGCAAACAGTTCGTTCACAAACAGTTCACTCTCCAACAGTTCACTCTCAAACAGTTCACACGCAAACCGTTCTTACGGAATCAGTTCGTTCACAAACCGTTCGCTCGCAATCAGTTCGTGGGGAGAACTATCGTTCTTTGAAAAAGAACGACCGTTCGTTCACTCTTTTCGGCGAACTAGTTCTTTCGTACCGTTCGTGAACGGTTTGCCCATCTCTAATTCGCACAGTTACCATCGACGCGTAAGGACGGGCTTTTTGTTGGCAGTTGGTTTTTTTTCTCCGAGTCGGGAGAACGTTTCGATTGCGGAATCCGGTATGGTGAATGGGCCCTGCTTTCATGGCGGGCGTGTTCTGCGCTAAGAATTAGCAGAATTGTGCAGTTAATTGTGGTGATTGAGCCCTGCCTGCGTTGCAGGCATGTTAGCTAGCCACGGGCTTTAGTGCGCTTCTCTGTGGGGAAAATTTCGGGCAGGGTGCCGCTGGCGGTGTGATTCGTCGGAAGTTTTTTTTTCTTTCTGCACATGCGGTGCGGGAAAAAGCATCGAAATTGCGTAGGCTCGCCGAGCCGAGTGTGACTGGCAATTTCCGGTGTGAAAAGAATGAGAGAAGTGTAAAAAGAAAAAAAAAGGAAATAGTGCGAAAAAGAAAAATTAATTGAATTCAAGATGGTGGGCACTCGCTGAGCGAGCGAAGAAAAGTAGTGCGGAGCCGGACAGTTTCCGGTGAGAAGAGAAAGTTAAGGAAAGGAGAAAGTGAACGGAAAGAGAAATTGTGTGGGAGAGCTCGAGGAGTCGTGGAGAGAACGAAGAAGGAAAAGTAGTACGGCAGCAGGAGTTGGAATAGGAGAGAAAGAGAAGACCGGCGGGACCGATGGCACACCAGCCACTGGAGAGGAGCCACCAAGCAACCATTAACAAAGGTGAGTGCGAGCGTGAGAGAGTGTGCATGTGTGCGTGTGATTTTTGTAATTTTAATACATACGTCGGAATGTTTTACGGCATGATGGCGGCTTGCGAGCTGGCAAATGATGTGAGTGAGAAGTGAGGAACGAAATATCTCACATGATGGCAACAAGCACATGTGTAGAGGAGATTTCGTAACAATGGCGCCCAACCAAACTCGAACCCCAATTATGCTGTTCATGATGGTGTGGATGAGTTAAATGAATATTAAGTACAATCGGTGCGAATGTTTAGAAGTTTCCTATAAACTTCGCACTCGTTGTAATATTGCATAGCTCTCAGTTTAGGTTTTGAATTAATACTCGCACATGGTGCATGTTTAGAATTTAAAAATATCGCACATGGTGCATGTTCGAAGCCATAATAATGAAAAAGCTAGCTGATAATGAAAAAGTTAATGGCTGATGATCGGTGAGAATTTTAAATTTAGTACCGTACAAATAGTTGCGAAAAGTTTGCAATGCCCAAAATATTGCTAACATTTCCTTTTCAGGCACTGAATACTTTTCCTCTGATTTTGATAGAGTTCTTGATGCGAAATGGATGGGTTTATCATTACCTGTTTCTCCCTGTGATAGGACTGCTCCGATAGCAAAATCAGATGCGTCCGTTGTAAGTGTAAAAGGTTTGTTGTAATCTGGGTATATCAAAATATCTGAAGACGATAATATACATTTCATTCTATCAAAACATTTTGTTTCGTTATCATCAAAGTGTACCTTTTTATTGGAGTGACATCCCTCCCCTCTTAGAAGGTTAGTAAGGGGTTTTGCGATTTTCGCAAAATCTTTTACAAACCGTCTGTAATAGCCGACCATTCCTAAGAATGATCTGAGTTGTTTAATTGTTGTGGATATGGGATAATTATCTATTGCTGCTATTTTCTTTACATTTGGCTTTATACCATCAGAAGTGATAACATAGCCAAGAAATTCGATTTCCTTGTGGAGAAATTCGGACTTGTCTAATTGAATTTTTAAATTAGCATCGTTCAATGCTTTCAGAATAATTCCTAAATTTTGAAGGGCTTCATCGAGTGTCTTGCCAAATATTATAACGTCGTCAATATATACGTAACATATTTTACCGATATATTGTCGCAATACGTCGTCAATGGCTCGTTGAAAAATTGCCGCATTTTTCAAGCCGAACGGCATACGAGTGAATTCGTATTTGCCGTTATTAATTGAAAATGCAGTTTTCTCGATATCGGATTCTTTCATTTTTATCTGGTGGAATCCAGACGCTAGATCAAGAGTTGTGAAGTAATTCTGGCCTTTGAGTTGATCAATGACGTAACCTATTTCAGGCATTGGATACCTATCTGAAATGGTTTTCTCATTGAGTTTTCGGTAGTCTACTACCATTCGAAACTTTTTTTCTCCGGAGGCGTCAGATTTCTTCGGGACGATCCAAACTGGGGACGTCCAAGCTGACCGTGATGGTTTTATGATTCCTTCTTGAAGCAGTTTTTCTATTTGCTTATTCACCTCTGCTGTATAGGCAGCTGGGTATGGGTAAACTTTTTGATGAATGGGAATATTGTCAACGGTGTTTATGCTACATTCAACGACTGTGCTACAAGTCAGTTTTGTATCGGGTTTATGGAATGCTTCTTTGTGCTGATTTAACAATTCTAATAATTTGTTTTTTTCGTCTGATGAAAGATGAGATGTTCTGTATACATTTTCAGATTGGTTTGACTGTGGTACAGACCGAGATAGATTATTTGAAGTTTTTGCATTTTTCTGATCGGGATAATATTGCTGAAGTGGAATTTTGAGAATTTCGTTCCCCTTGCTTATGTGCAGCATGTTGGTACTGAAATCAATTTTTGCATTCAAAGAGTTCAATATTCCAGTTCCGATGATCCCATGAAAGAATGGATGAAAGTCATGTAGTAGGAATTGGGCATTGTGATCAATAATCGGACTGAAAAAATTAATGTCAATTGCTGATTTAGCATTAAACTTTCCATTAGCACTCCCTATATCGTTTGCTACGAAATTATATGGCTTTGAAACTGAATAAGATTTAGCTAACAGCGGATGAATCAAATTAATATTGGCACCTGTGTCAATAAGGAAAGGGAATTCAACATAGGTGAATTCCCTTTCCTTATTGACACAGGTGCCAATATTAATTTGATTCATCCGCTGTTAGCTAAATCTTATTCAGTTTCAAAGCCATATAATGATTAAATTTATGTATGGCATTGTGGCCATTTGGGGCTCCACTCTAAAAAATTGGCTTCTGGTGGTGTGGGTTGTTCGTTCTGGTCAGTGTCAAGTTTTTCCTCTTGGTTGGTAACCTCTCGCTCTGTTTCGTAAGCTGGTTGGTAGTAATATGAGTCATCATACTGTGCAATGTCATGATAGTTGTCATCATAATTATATTCATCATAGTATTCAAATTTTTCATTATTTGGATTTGGATCTTCCAGTGGGTGTGCTTGACGTTTGAAATTTTGATATTGCTGAGAAGGAGGGAATGGCCGTTTTAAGTTGATCGAGGGGCGATTGCCGTAGTTTACGTTCCTTGTTCGAAGACTAGGATCGACTTCCATTGGCTCTGGTGGAGGCAGTGGTTTCGGCAATTGATTTACTGTTCTGAACGGGTTTGTTTGAAATGGATTTTGTCTAAATGTGTTTGTTTGAAATGGATTTTGCCTAAATGGGTTTGGTTGGGAATTATATTGATTGAACGGATTTGTTTTTGGAACGGATTTTGTCTGAATGGATTTGAAGGAAGTCTTGGGGGAAGCGGTGGTAAAACTGTTAAAACGATTATAAGGGACTTGCATTCTGGGTTGCAATCTTGGTGGTTCTCTAGGTTTTGGTGTTATGTGAGTGCCAAATTCATTTCTGAAAGGAGCAGATCGAATATCCATATTGTAATAGTCAACGCAAAATTGATATGCCTGACCTAAAGATGTGGGATTTGTGCTTTTAAGCAAAATGTTCAAAGGTCTCTCTAAACCTCTGATAAATGCATCGAGGGATTTATCTCGAAAATAATTAATATGAATGGGAGCATTTTGTTTCATTTTGTCGTCGGTTTGAATTTGCACAATAATATATGACAACAGCTCATTCACTCTACTATAGTATGAGCTAATGTTTTCATTAGCTAATTTTTTAATGGATGTCAGTTCATAGTCAAGAGTCTTGATGTCTCGTTTGTCCCTATAATATAGTACAAGTGTCTTTTTAATTTCAGTCCAATCACATTGGACATTGTTTGCGTTTAAAATGTCTGCTGCTTCTCCACCAATTTTCCTGCGAATCGTTCTTTCAAGAACGCTCAGCTGACCGGTGGTTGCATTTTGATCTCTATATACTCGAAAAATTGAGTCTACATCTGATAACCAGTCTATCAGTTCGGTGGGATTACCATTGAAGGGTTTTACATCCCTGACAAAGTCGGGTATTTTTCCCAGATCAATAAATTGCTGGGTGGTCAAGTACGGCAGAGAAGCCGGCGATCTTCCTTCGTCCATTGACATGATATTTTCGAAATAAAAATTTATTCGTGATTTTTTTGGAGGAATGTTTGAAAATATGGGAAATTAAATATTTTTAATTGAAAATATTCACGAATCTTTCACTCTAAATTCAAAACTCAAACACGTATCTTTCACAATTTAGCTTTCACTCACTCTTCCTAGCTTATCTCACACTTAAATTTTGATTAAAGAGGATTATTTAAATTTTACTTACAATATTGCCAGCATGTCACAGCGGCTGGACTTCTTGGATAAAACCTCGGGATGTTTTCCGTTTTCGGGGGAGACAAGAGCAGGTACTTCAAGGGATCCCGTTTGCAATTGCTACTAGGGGCTTTGGTACCGATTGGGGATGTAAAATCCCACGGTGTCTCTATGTCTCGCTTCGTTGAATTAACAGTGGTGGCTCTTTGAACCACTTCAAACACACTTCACACACAGCTCGGCTCTTTCAACCGATTTCGTGAATTTGGTTAGGTTCACTTCAAAAGATTTTCACTGCATTTAATTGTGTCTATTTTTTTCAAGATTTTTCACCGCACTTCAACTTATACTGTTCCCGTCACGAAAAAACTCCGAGGTCCCTATTCGGGCGCCAGTTAAACTTTTCGGTTACCGGAGTTCTTTTTAAAAAAGATACAACTTCGTTCCCTGCTAAGCTAAGACTGATTATATTCATCAAACTAAACCTAAGCTAAACCGATGTGGTGATCGATGCTGTCGAGTCAGCATCTCGTTTCCGTTCCGTATCGGATGATCGTCTCGCTGAGCTTGCTGTTCCCAGGAATGGTAAATTCTGCTGACGTTTGTTTACTTTACTGGACTTTATCGCTCGCTGCCGGATAGCGATGTTGCTAACTCGCCTAATATTTTAAAGTTATTCAATTGTTTATCTAATGAAAAACAACATTTTGTTAGATGCGATAGATGCGTAGAAATATTCCCTATCAAGTGATGCAAACATCTCTCCTATCCAGTACGAAATGTTCGAGCTATAAGCATTCGAAATCTTTCATTTTTTCCTGCATGTTCTGTGTTTAGGTTTTCATTTTACCCTCCATATATTCTGGTTAGACGTAGTCTCACGTCAAAAAACCGCCGTTATTCGTCCATAGTACATCAAATGCGCAGTTCACTGAAGTATGTGGCTAGTAAAGGCGCGATTTAGCCGAAGGTAGCGATGTAAAGAAGGTGCCTTTGCTATCAAACCTTCAAGCTTCAAGCAAGGAAATTGCTGAGAATTATCTGTTGGAATTGGATGAAAAGTGAAGAATTTCTTCATGTAAAAATAGTGATTTTTAAAACAGGATAAACCATGATCAGAGGTGAACAAACCATGATCAAAATAAGAAACTAGGGATTTGAAGCTTTTCAACGTATCCCAACTCGTGTCGATTACATGTGATTTTCACGAAGAAAAATCAATTTTCATTTACTAGTTGTGTGAAAACACCCTGTAGCATTATTAGCCAATTTTGTTGCAATACATAATATCACACGCAAAAGCACGCAACATTTTCGATAACTCTCTCATGCGCCAACCGCACCACGCTGGCGAGACAAGCTTAGGAACACGACGAAATAAGCGAGAAAGGAATTCATCGTTCGCACCAACACAACGAAAACGTAAGTGCCGCTGCTACGGCACGGCGCCGTGCTCGACGAGAACGGGGGATTCGCACTAGAGATGGGCAAAACAGTTCACTTTGATGAACGGTTCACTCACTAGCCGTTCATCTAAGTGAATCAGTTCTTTTGAACCGTTCTTTCGCTCTTTCGTTCAGCGATATTAAGAACAACATAGAATGTTGGCTGGAACCCAACATCAATAGACAGCAGCATCAATATTGATATCGTTGGATTGGATAGTGTACGTATGGGATTTATATTTTTGAAATTTAGTGGGGAAAGATAAGCTGCTTCATTAAAAGTCGCTGTCTGTAGACTTTATGTGAAAATATGTTTATCGGTGGACAAAAGTTTATTTAATAATTTGATGCGCACAAAATATGTGCAATTTTACATATTATCTTTTTGGACAACACACAGGTTCACGCAATAGGCCAAACGATGAATTGAAAGCAACGAAAAAACTTTTTTCTCAACATACAAATTTTATCTTTACTTAATCCATGACCCCAGCTTCCCCCAGATTTTTTCTGATAATTAGAAAGTATAGGATATGTATATGAAGTTTTGCTTTTAAAACTACTAGAATCTAATTTAATTTTTAACCCAAAATTGAGAATCCATTAACAAAATAAACCCAGCGTTACACGCATTTTGTTCATAAATGACAAATCGTTTTATTTTCCTTACAAGCGTTCTCGTTGTATTTATCCATTCCGCCCAGCGCAAATCAGTTCGTTCGTTCACAAACAATTTGCCCGCAAACACTTCGTTCTCAAACAGTTCGTTCCCAAACAGTTCACTCTCAATCAGTTCTTTCCCATACAGTTCACTCGCAAACAGTTCGTTCACAAACAGTTCACTCTCCAACAGTTCACTCTCAAACAGTTCACACGCAAACCGTTCTTACGGAATCAGTTCGTTCACAAACCGTTCGCTCGCAATCAGTTCGTGGGGAGAACTATCGTTCTTTGAAAAAGAACGACCGTTCGTTCACTCTTTTCGGCGAACTAGTTCTTTCGTACCGTTCGTGAACGGTTTGCCCATCTCTAATTCGCACAGTTACCATCGACGCGTAAGGACGGGCTTTTTGTTGGCAGTTGGTTTTTTTTCTCCGAGTCGGGAGAACGTTTCGATTGCGGAATCCGGTATGGTGAATGGGCCCTGCTTTCATGGCGGGCGTGTTCTGCGCTAAGAATTAGCAGAATTGTGCAGTTAATTGTGGTGATTGAGCCCTGCCTGCGTTGCAGGCATGTTAGCTAGCCACGGGCTTTAGTGCGCTTCTCTGTGGGGAAAATTTCGGGCAGAGGTGCCGCTGGCGGTGTGATTCGTCGGAAGTTTTTTTTTCTTTCTGCACATGCGGTGCGGGAAAAAGCATCGAAATTGCGTAGGCTCGCCGAGCCGAGTGTGACTGGCAATTTCCGGTGTGAAAAGAATGAGAGAAGTGTAAAAAGAAAAAAAAGGAAATAGTGCGAAAAAGAAAAATTAATTGAATTCAAGATGGTGGGCACTCGCTGAGCGAGCGAAGAAAAGTAGTGCGGAGCCGGACAGTTTCCGGTGAGAAGAGAAAGTTAAGGAAAGGAGAAAGTGAACGGAAAGAGAAATTGTGTGGGAGAGCTCGAGGAGTCGTGGAGAGAACGAAGAAGGAAAAGTAGTACGGCAGCAGGAGTTGGAATAGGAGAGAAAGAGAAGACCGGCGGGACCGATGGCACACCAGCCACTGGAGAGGAGCCACTAAGCAACCATTAACAAAGGTGAGTGCGAGCGTGAGAGAGTGTGCATGTGTGCGTGTGATTTTTGTAATTTTAATACATACGTCGGAATGTTTTACGGCATGATGGCGGCTTGCGAGCTGGCAAATGATGTGAGTGAGAAGTGAGGAACGAAATATCTCACATGATGGCAACAAGCACATGTGTAGAGGAGATTTCGTAACAATGGCGCCCAACCAAACTCGAACCCCAATTATGCTGTTCATGATGGTGTGGATGAGTTAAATGAATATTAAGTACAATCGGTGCGAATGTTTAGAAGTTTCCTATAAACTTCGCACTCGTTGTAATATTGCATAGCTCTCAGTTTAGGTTTTGAATTAATACTCGCACATGGTGCATGTTTAGAATTTAAAAATATCGCACATGGTGCATGTTCGAAGCCATAATAATGAAAAAGCTAGCTGATAATGAAAAAGTTAATGGCTGATGATCGGTGAGAATTTTAAATTTAGTACCGTACAAATAGTTGCGAAAAGTTTGCAATGCCCAAAATATTGCTAACATTTCCTTTTCAGGCACTGAATACTTTTCCTCTGATTTTGATAGAGTTCTTGATGCGAAATGGATGGGTTTATCATTACCTGTTTCTCCCTGTGATAGGACTGCTCCGATAGCAAAATCAGATGCGTCCGTTGTAAGTGTAAAAGGTTTGTTGTAATCTGGGTATATCAAAATATCTGAAGACGATAATAAACATTTCATTCTATCAAAACATTTTGTTTCGTTATCATCAAAGTGTACCTTTTTATTGGAGTGACATCCCTCCCCTCTTAGAAGGTTAGTAAGGGGTTTTGCGATTTTCGCAAAATCTTTTACAAACCGTCTGTAATAGCCGACCATTCCTAAGAATGATCTGAGTTGTTTAATTGTTGTGGATATGGGATAATTATCTATTGCTGCTATTTTCTTTACATTTGGCTTTATACCATCAGAAGTGATAACATAGCCAAGAAATTCGATTTCCTTGTGGAGAAATTCGGACTTGTCTAATTGAATTTTTAAATTAGCATCGTTCAATGCTTTCAGAATAATTCCTAAATTTTGAAGGGCTTCATCGAGTGTCTTGCCAAATATTATAACGTCGTCAATATATACGTAACATATTTTACCGATATATTGTCGCAATACGTCGTCAATGGCTCGTTGAAAAATTGCCGGCGCATTTTTCAAGCCGAACGGCATACGAGTGAATTCGTATTTGCCGTTATTAATTGAAAATGCAGTTTTCTCGATATCGGATTCTTTCATTTTTATCTGGTGGAATCCAGACGCTAGATCAAGAGTTGTGAAGTAATTCTGGCCTTTGAGTTGATCAATGACGTAACCTATTTCAGGCATTGGATACCTATCTGAAATGGTTTTCTCATTGAGTTTTCGGTAGTCTACTACCATTCGAAACTTTTTTTCTCCGGAGGCGTCAGATTTCTTCGGGACGATCCAAACTGGGGACGTCCAAGCTGACCGTGATGGTTTTATGATTCCTTCTTGAAGCAGTTTTTCTATTTGCTTATTCACCTCTGCTGTATAGGCAGCTGGGTATGGGTAAACTTTTTGATGAATGGGAATATTGTCAACGGTGTTTATGCTACATTCAACGACTGTGCTACAAGTCAGTTTTGTATCGGGTTTATGGAATGCTTCTTTGTGCTGATTTAACAATTCTAATAATTTGTTTTTTTCGTCTGATGAAAGATGAGATGTTCTGTATACATTTTCAGATTGGTTTGACTGTGGTACAGACCGAGATAGATTATTTGAAGTTTTTGCATTTTTCTGATCGGGATAATATTGCAGAAGTGGAATTTTGAGAATTTCGTTCCCCTTGCTTATGTGCAGCATGTTGGTACTGAAATCAATTTTTGCATTCAAAGAGTTCAATATTCCAGTTCCGATGATCCCATGAAAGAATGGATGAAAGTCATGTAGTAGGAATTGGGCATTGTGATCAATAATCGGACTGAAAAAATTAATGTCAATTGCTGATTTAGCATTAAACTTTCCATTAGCACTCCCTATATCGTTTGCTACGAAATTATATGGCTTTGAAACTGAATAAGATTTAGCTAACAGCGGATGAATCAAATTAATATTGGCACCTGTGTCAATAAGGAAAGGGAATTCAACATAGGTGAATTCCCTTTCCTTATTGACACAGGTGCCAATATTAATTTGATTCATCCGCTGTTAGCTAAATCTTATTCAGTTTCAAAGCCATATAATGATTAAATTTATGTATGGCATTGTGGCCATTTGGGGCTCCACTCTAAAAAATTGGCTTCTGGTGGTGTGGGTTGTTCGTTCTGGTCAGTGTCAAGTTTTTCCTCTTGGTTGGTAACCTCTCGCTCTGTTTCGTAAGCTGGTTGGTAGTAATATGAGTCATCATACTGTGCAATGTCATGATAGTTGTCATCATAATTATATTCATCATAGTATTCAAATTTTTCATTATTTGGATTTGGATCTTCCAGTGGGTGTGCTTGACGTTTGAAATTTTGATATTGCTGAGAAGGAGGGAATGGCCGTTTTAAGTTGATCGAGGGGCGATTGCCGTAGTTTACGTTCCTTGTTCGAAGACTAGGATCGACTTCCATTGGCTCTGGTGGAGGCAGTGGTTTCGGCAATTGATTTACTGTTCTGAACGGGTTTGTTTGAAATGGATTTTGTCTAAATGTGTTTGTTTGAAATGGATTTTGCCTAAATGGGTTTGGTTGGGAATTATATTGATTGAACGGATTTGTTTTTGGAACGGATTTTGTCTGAATGGATTTGAAGGAAGTCTTGGGGGAAGCGGTGGTAAAACTGTTCGATTATAAGGGACTTGCATTCTGGGTTGCAATCTTGGTGGTTCTCTAGGTTTTGGTGTTATGTGAGTGCCAAATTCATTTCTGAAAGGAGCAGATCGAATATCCATATTGTAATAGTCAACGCAAAATTGATATGCCTGACCTAAAGATGTGGGATTTGTGCTTTTAAGCAAAATGTTCAAAGGTCTCTCTAAACCTCTGATAAATGCATCGAGGGATTTATCTCGAAAATAATTAATATGAATGGGAGCATTTTGTTTCATTTTGTCGTCGGTTTGAATTTGCACAATAATATATGACAACAGCTCATTCACTCTACTATAGTATGAGCTAATGTTTTCATTAGCTAATTTTTTAATGGATGTCAGTTCATAGTCAAGAGTCTTGATGTCTCGTTTGTCCCTATAATATAGTACAAGTGTCTTTTTAATTTCAGTCCAATCACATTGGACATTGTTTGCGTTTAAAATGTCTGCTGCTTCTCCACCAATTTTCCTGCGAATCGTTCTTTCAAGAACGCTCAGCTGACCGGTGGTTGCATTTTGATCTCTATATACTCGAAAAATTGAGTCTACATCTGATAACCAGTCTATCAGTTCGGTGGGATTACCATTGAAGGGTTTTACATCCCTGACAAAGTCGGGTATTTTTCCCAGATCAATAAATTGCTGGGTGGTCAAGTACGGCAGAGAAGCCGGCGATCTTCCTTCGTCCATTGACATGATATTTTCGAAATAAAAATTTATTCGTGATTTTTTTGGAGGAATGTTTGAAAATATGGGAAATTAAATATTTTTAATTGAAAATATTCACGAATCTTTCACTCTAAATTCAAAACTCAAACACGTATCTTTCACAATTTAGCTTTCACTCACTCTTCCTAGCTTATCTCACACTTAAATTTTGATTAAAGAGGATTATTTAAATTTTACTTACAATATTGCCAGCATGTCACAGCGGCTGGACTTCTTGGATAAAACCTCGGGATGTTTTCCGTTTTCGGGGGAGACAAGAGCAGGTACTTCAAGGGATCCCGTTTGCAATTGCTACTAGGGGCTTTGGTACCGATTGGGGATGTAAAATCCCACGGTGTCTCTATGTCTCGCTTCGTTGAATTAACAGTGGTGGCTCTTTGAACCACTTCAAACACACTTCACACACAGCTCGGCTCTTTCAACCGATTTCGTGAATTTGGTTAGGTTCACTTCAAAAGATTTTCACTGCATTTAATTGTGTCTATTTTTTTCAAGATTTTTCACCGCACTTCAACTTATACTGTTCCCGTCACGAAAAAACTCCGAGGTCCCTATTCGGGCGCCAGTTAAACTTTTCGGTTACCGGAGTTCTTTTTAAAAAAGATACAACTTCGTTCCCTGCTAAGCTAAGACTGATTATATTCATCAAACTAAACCTAAGCTAAACCGATGTGGTGATCGATGCTGTCGAGTCAGCATCTCGTTTCCGTTCCGTATCGGATGATCGTCTCGCTGAGCTTGCTGTTCCCAGGAATGGTAAATTCTGCTGACGTTTGTTTACTTTACTGGACTTTATCGCTCGCTGCCGGATAGCGATGTTGCTAACTCGCCTAATATTTTAAAGTTATTCAATTGTTTATCTAATGAAAAACAACATTTTGTTAGATGCGATAGATGCGTAGAAATATTCCCTATCAAGTGATG
>NW_026600118.1:0-55000 GCF_029784135.1 Toxorhynchites rutilus septentrionalis | reverse complement strand
AAAATAAATGGGATTGCCTCTGGTCAGTCCGGTTGCAAAAAATAAATGGGATTGCCACTGTTCAGTCCCGTTGCAGAATATAAATGGGATTGCCACTGTTCAGTACGGTGGCAGAAAATAAATGGGATTGCCACTGTTCAGTACGGTGGCAGAAAATAAATGGGATTGCCTCTGGTCAGTCCGGTTGCAGAAAATAAATGGGATTGCCTCTGTTCAGTCCAGTTGCAGAAAATAAATGGGATTGCCTCTGTTCAGTCCAGTTGCAGAAAATAAATGGGATTGCCTCTATTCAGTCCGACGGCAGAAAAGAAATGGGATTGCCTCTGTTCAGTCCGACGTCAGAAAAGAAATGGGATTGCCTCTGGTCAGTCCGGTTGCAGAAAATAAATGGGATTGCCTCTGTTCAGTCCCGTTGCAGAAAATAAATGGGATTGCCACTGTTCAGTACGGTGGCAGAAAATAAATGGGATTGCCTCTGGTCAGTCCGGTTGCAGAAAATAAATGGGATTGCCTCTGTTCAGTCCAGTTGCAGATAATAAATGGGATTGCCTCTGTTCAGTCCAGTTGCAGAAAATAAATGGGATTGCCTCTATTCAGTCCGACGGCAGAAAAGAAATGGGATTGCCTCTGTTCAGTCCGACGGCAGAAAAGAAATGGGATTGCCTCTGTTCAGTCCAGTTGCAGAAAATAAATGGGATTGCCTCTGTTCAGTCCAGTTGCAGAAAATAAATGGGATTGCCTCTGTTCAGTCCAGTTGCAGAAAATAAATGGGATTGCCTCTATTCAGTCCGACGGCAGAAAAGAAATGGGATTGCTTCTGTTCAGTCCGACGTCAGAAAAGAAATGGGATTGCCTCTGGTCAGTCCGGTTGCAGAAAATAAAATAAATGGGATTGCCTCTACTCAGTCCGACGGCAGAAAAGAAATGGGATTGCCTCTGTTCAGTCCGACGGCAGAAAAGAAATGGGATTGCCTCTGGTCAGTCCGACGGCAGAAAAGAAATGGGATTGCCTCTGGTCAGTCCGGTTGCAGAAAATAAATGGGATTGCCTCTGTTCAGTCCCGTTGCAGAAAATAAATGGGATTGCCACTGTTCAGTACGGTGGCAGAAAATAAATGGAATTGCCTCTGGTCAGTCCGGTTGCAGAAAATAAATGGGATTGCCTCTGTTCAGTCCAGTTGCAGAAAATAAATGGGATTGCCTCTATTCAGTCCGACGGCAGAAAAGAAATGGGATTGCCTCTGTTCAGTCCGGTTGCAGAAAATAAATGGGATTGCCTCTATTCAGTCCGACGGCAGAAAAGAAATGGGATTGCCTCTGGTCAGTCCGACGGCAGAAAAGAAATGGGATTGCCTCTGGTCAGTCCGGTTGCAGAAAATAAATGGGATTGCCTCTGTTCAGTCCCGTTGCAGAAAATAAATGGGATTGCCACTGTTCAGTACGGTGGCAGAAAATAAATGGGATTGCCTCTGTTCAGTCCAGTTGCAGAAAATAAATGGGATTGCCTCTGTTCAGTCCAGTTGCAGAAAATAAATGGGATTGCCTCTATTCAGTCCGACGGCAGAAAAGAAATGGGATTGCCTCTGTTCAGTCCGACGGCAGAAAAGAAATGGGATTGCCTCTGTTCAGTCCAGTTGCAGAAAATAAATGGGATTGCCTCTGTTCAGTCCAGTTGCAGAAAATAAATGGGATTGCCTCTGTTCAGTCCAGTTGCAGAAAATAAATGGGATTGCCTCTGGTCAGTCCGGTTGCAAAAAATAAATGGGATTGCCACTGTTCAGTCCCGTTGCAGAATATAAATGGGATTGCCACTGTTCAGTACGGTGGCAGAAAATAAATGGGATTGCCACTGTTCAGTACGGTGGCAGAAAATAAATGGGATTGCCTCTGGTCAGTCCGGTTGCAGAAAATAAATGGGATTGCCTCTGTTCAGTCCAGTTGCAGAAAATAAATGGGATTGCCTCTGTTCAGTCCAGTTGCAGAAAATAAATGGGATTGCCTCTATTCAGTCCGACGGCAGAAAAGAAATGGGATTGCCTCTGTTCAGTCCGACGTCAGAAAAGAAATGGGATTGCCTCTGGTCAGTCCGGTTGCAGAAAATAAATGGGATTGCCTCTGTTCAGTCCCGTTGCAGAAAATAAATGGGATTGCCACTGTTCAGTACGGTGGCAGAAAATAAATGGGATTGCCTCTGGTCAGTCCGGTTGCAGAAAATAAATGGGATTGCCTCTGTTCAGTCCAGTTGCAGATAATAAATGGGATTGCCTCTGTTCAGTCCAGTTGCAGAAAATAAATGGGATTGCCTCTATTCAGTCCGACGGCAGAAAAGAAATGGGATTGCCTCTGTTCAGTCCGACGGCAGAAAAGAAATGGGATTGCCTCTGTTCAGTCCAGTTGCAGAAAATAAATGGGATTGCCTCTGTTCAGTCCAGTTGCAGAAAATAAATGGGATTGCCTCTGTTCAGTCCAGTTGCAGAAAATAAATGGGATTGCCTCTATTCAGTCCGACGGCAGAAAAGAAATGGGATTGCTTCTGTTCAGTCCGACGTCAGAAAAGAAATGGGATTGCCTCTGGTCAGTCCGGTTGCAGAAAATAAAATAAATGGGATTGCCTCTACTCAGTCCGACGGCAGAAAAGAAATGGGATTGCCTCTGTTCAGTCCGACGGCAGAAAAGAAATGGGATTGCCTCTGGTCAGTCCGGTTGCAGAAAATAAATGGGATTGCCTCTGTTCAGTCCCGTTGCAGAAAATAAATGGGATTGCCACTGTTCAGTACGGTGGCAGAAAATAAATGGAATTTCCTCTGGTCAGTCCGGTTGCAGAAAATAAATGGGATTGCCTCTGTTCAGTCCAGTTGCAGAAAATAAATGGGATTGCCTCTGTTCAGTCCAGTTGCAGAAAATAAATGGGATTGCCTCTATTCAGTCCGACGGCAGAAAAGAAATGGGATTGCCTCTGTTCAGTCCGACGGCAGAAAAGAAATGGGATTGCCTCTGTTCAGTCCAGTTGCAGAAAATAAATGGGATTGCCTCTGTTCAGTCCAGTTGCAGAAAATAAATGGGATTGCCTCTGTTCAGTCCAGTTGCAGAAAATAAATGGGATTGCCTCTATTCAGTCCGACGGCAGAAAAGAAATGGGATTGCCTCTGTTCAGTCCGACGGCAGAAAAGAAATGGGATTGCCTCTGTTCAGTCCAGTTGCAGAAAATAAATGGGATTGCCTCTGTTCAGTCCAGTTGCAGAAAATAAATGGGATTGCCTCTGTTCAGTCCAGTTGCAGAAAATAAATGGGATTGCCACTGTTCAGTACGGTGGCAGAAAATAAATGGGATTGCCACTGTTCAGTACGGTGGCAGAAAATAAATGGGATTGCCTCTGGTCAGTCCGGTTGCAGAAAATAAATGGGATTGCCTCTGTTCAGTCCAGTTGCAGAAAATAAATGGGATTGCCTCTGTTCAGTCCAGTTGCAGAAAATAAATGGGATTGCCTCTATTCAGTCCGACGGCAGAAAAGAAATGGGATTGCCTCTGTTCAGTCCGACGTCAGAAAAGAAATGGGATTGCCTCTGGTCAGTCCGGTTGCAGAAAATAAATGGGATTGCCTCTGTTCAGTCCCGTTGCAGAAAATAAATGGGATTGCCACTGTTCAGTCCCGTTGCAGAAAATAAATGGGATTGCCACTGTTCAGTACGGTGGCAGAAAATAAATGGGATTGCCACTGTTCAGTACGGTGGCAGAAAATAAATGGGATTGCCTCTGGTCAGTCCGGTTGCAGAAAATAAATGGGATTGCCACTGTTCAGTCCCGTTGCAGAAAATAAATGGGATTGCCACTGTTCAGTACGGTGGCAGAAAATAAATGGGATTGCCACTGTTCAGTACGGTGGCAGAAAATAAATGGGATTGCCTCTGGTCAGTCCGGTTGCAGAAAATAAATGGGATTGCCTCTGTTCAGTCCAGTTGCAGAAAATAAATGGGATTGCCTCTGTTCAGTCCAGTTGCAGAAAATAAATGGGATTGCCTCTATTCAGTCCGACGGCAGAAAAGAAATGGGATTGCCTCTGTTCAGTCCGACGTCAGAAAAGAAATGGGATTGCCTCTGGTCAGTCCGGTTGCAGAAAATAAATGGGATTGCCTCTGTTCAGTCCCGTTGCAGAAAATAAATGGGATTGCCACTGTTCAGTACGGTGGCAGAAAATAAATGGGATTGCCTCTGTTCAGTCCAGTTGCAGAAAATAAATGGGATTGCCTCTGTTCAGTCCAGTTGCAGAAAATAAATGGGATTGCCTCTATTCAGTCCGACGGCAGAAAAGAAATGGGATTGCCTCTGTTCAGTCCGACGGCAGAAAAGAAATGGGATTGCCTCTGTTCAGTCCAGTTGCAGAAAATAAATGGGATTGCCTCTGTTCAGTCCAGTTGCAGAAAATAAATGGGATTGCCTCTGTTCAGTCCAGTTGCAGAAAATAAATGGGATTGCCTCTGGTCAGTCCGGTTGCAAAAAATAAATGGGATTGCCACTGTTCAGTCCCGTTGCAGAATATAAATGGGATTGCCACTGTTCAGTACGGTGGCAGAAAATAAATGGGATTGCCACTGTTCAGTACGGTGGCAGAAAATAAATGGGATTGCCTCTGGTCAGTCCGGTTGCAGAAAATAAATGGGATTGCCTCTGTTCAGTCCAGTTGCAGAAAATAAATGGGATTGCCTCTGTTCAGTCCAGTTGCAGAAAATAAATGGGATTGCCTCTATTCAGTCCGACGGCAGAAAAGAAATGGGATTGCCTCTGTTCAGTCCGACGTCAGAAAAGAAATGGGATTGCCTCTGGTCAGTCCGGTTGCAGAAAATAAATGGGATTGCCTCTGTTCAGTCCCGTTGCAGAAAATAAATGGGATTGCCACTGTTCAGTACGGTGGCAGAAAAGAAATGGGATTGCCTCTGGTCAGTCCGGTTGCAGAAAATAAATGGGATTGCCTCTGTTCAGTCCAGTTGCAGAAAATAAATGGGATTGCCTCTATTCAGTCCGACGGCAGAAAAGAAATGGGATTGCCTCTGTTTAGTCCGACGGCAGAAAAGAAATGGGATTGCCTCTGTTCAGTCCAGTTGCAGAAAATAAATGGGATTGCCTCTGTTCAGTCCAGTTGCAGAAAATAAATGGGATTGCCTCTATTCAGTCCGACGGCAGAAAAGAAATGGGATTGCCTATGTTCAGTCCGACGGCAGAAAAGAAATGGGATTGCCTCTGGTCAGTCCGGTTGCAGAAAATAAATGGGATTGCCTCTGTTCAGTCCCGTTGCAGAAAATAAATGGGATTGCCACTGTTCAGTACGGTGGCAGAAAATAAATGGGATTGCCTCTGGTCAGTCCGGTTGCAGAAAATAAATGGGATTGCCTCTGTTCAGTCCAGTTGCAGAAAATAAATGGGATTGCCTCTGTTCAGTCCAGTTGCAGAAAATAAATGGGATTGCCTCTATTCAGTCCGACGGCAGAAAAGAAATGGGATTGCCTCTGTTCAGTCCGACGTCAGAAAAGAAATGGGATTGCCTCTGGTCAGTCCAGTTGCAGAAAATAAATGGAATTGCCTCTGTTCAGTCCCGTTGCAGAAAATAAATGGGATTGCCACTGTTCAGTACGGTGGCAGAAAATAAATGGGATTGCCTCTGGTCAGTCCGGTTGCAGAAAATAAATGGGATTGCCTCTGTTCAGTCCAGTTGCAGAAAATAAATGGGATTGCCTCTGTTCAGTCCAGTTGCAGAAAATAAATGGGATTGCCTCTATTCAGTCCGACGGCAGAAAAGAAATGGGATTGCCTCTGTTCAGTCCGACGGCAGAAAAGAAATGGGATTGCCTCTGTTCAGTCCAGTTGCAGAAAATAAATGGGATTGCCTCTGTTCAGTCCAGTTGCAGAAAATAAATGGGATTGCCTCTGGTCAGTCCGGTTGCAGAAAATAAATGGGATTGCCTCTGTTCAGTCCGACGGCAGAAAAGAAACGGGATTGCCTCTATTCAGTCCGACGGCAGAAAAGAAATGGGATTGCTTCTGTTCAGTCCGACGTCAGAAAAGAAATGGGATTGCCTCTGGTCAGTCCGGTTGCAGAAAATAAAATAAATGGGATTGCCTCTACTCAGTCCGACGGCAGAAAAGAAATGGGATTGCCTCTGTTCAGTCCGACGGCAGAAAAGAAATGGGATTGCCTCTGGTCAGTCCGGTTGCAGAAAATAAATGGGATTGCCTCTGTTCAGTCCCGTTGCAGAAAATAAATGGGATTGCCACTGTTCAGTACGGTGGCAGAAAATAAATGGAATTGCCTCTGGTCAGTCCGGTTGCAGAAAATAAATGGGATTGCCTCTGTTCAGTCCAGTTGCAGAAAATAAATGGGATTGCCTCTGTTCAGTCCAGTTGCAGAAAATAAATGGGATTGCCTCTATTCAGTCCGACGGCAGAAAAGAAATGGGATTGCCTCTGTTCAGTCCGACGGCAGAAAAGAAATGGGATTGCCTCTGTTCAGTCCAGTTGCAGAAAATAAATGGGATTGCCTCTGTTCAGTCCAGTTGCAGAAAATAAATGGGATTGCCTCTGTTCAGTCCAGTTGCAGAAAATAAATGGGATTGCCTCTATTCAGTCCGACGGCAGAAAAGAAATGGGATTGCCTCTGTTCAGTCCGACGGCAGAAAAGAAATGGGATTGCCTCTGTTCAGTCCAGTTGCAGAAAATAAATGGGATTGCCTCTGTTCAGTCCAGTTGCAGAAAATAAATGTTCAGTCCAGTTGCAGAAAATAAATGGGATTGCCTCTGTTCAGTCCAGTTGCAGAAAATAAATGGGATTGCCTCTATTCAGTCCGACGGCAGAAAAGAAATGGGATTGCCTCTGTTCAGTCCGACGGCAGAAAAGAAATGGGATTGCCTCTGTTCAGTCCAGTTGCAGAAAATAAATGGGATTGCCTCTGTTCAGTCCAGTTGCAGAAAATAAATGGGATTGCCTCTGTTCAGTCCAGTTGCAGAAAATAAATGGGATTGCCTCTGGTCAGTCCGGTTGCAAAAAATAAATGGGATTGCCACTGTTCAGTCCCGTTGCAGAATATAAATGGGATTGCCACTGTTCAGTACGGTGGCAGAAAATAAATGGGATTGCCTCTGGTCAGTCCGGTTGCAGAAAATAAATGGGATTGCCTCTGTTCAGTCCAGTTGCAGAAAATAAATGGGATTGCCTCTGTTCAGTCCAGTTGCAGAAAATAAATGGGATTGCCTCTATTCAGTCCGACGGCAGAAAAGAAATGGGATTGCCTCTGTTCAGTCCGACGTCAGAAAAGAAATGGGATTGCCTCTGGTCAGTCCGGTTGCAGAAAATAAATGGGATTGCCTCTGTTCAGTACGGTGGCAGAAAATAAATGGGATTGCCTCTGGTCAGTCCGGTTGCAGAAAATAAATGGGATTGCCTCTGTTCAGTCCAGTTGCAGAAAATAAATGGGATTGCCTCTATTCAGTCCGACGGCAGAAAAGAAATGGGATTGCCTCTGTTCAGTCCGACGGCAGAAAAGAAATGGGATTGCCTCTGTTCAGTCCAGTTGCAGAAAATAAATGGGATTGCCTCTGTTCAGTCCAGTTGCAGAAAATAAATGGGATTGCCTCTGTTCAGTCCAGTTGCAGAAAATAAATGGGATTGCCTCTATTCAGTCCGACGGCAGAAAAGAAATGGGATTGCCTCTGGTCAGTCCGGTTGCAGAAAATAAATGGGATTGCCTCTGTTCAGTCCCGTTGCAGAAAATAAATGGGATTGCCACTGTTCAGTACGGTGGCAGAAAATAAATGGGATTGCCTCTGGTCAGTCCGGTTGCAGAAAATAAATGGGATTGCTTCTGTTCAGTCCAGTTGCAGAAAATAAATGGGATTGCCTCTGTTCAGTCCAGTTGCAGAAAATAAATGGGATTGCCTCTGGTCAGTCCGGTTGCAGAAAATAAATGGGATTGCCACTGTTCAGTCCCGTTGCAGAAAATAAATGGGATTGCCACTGTTCAGTACGGTTGCAGAAAATAAATGGGATTGCCACTGTTCAGTACGGTGGCAGAAAATAAATGGGATTGCCTCTGGTCAGTCCGGTTGCAGAAAATAAATGGGATTGCCTCTGTTCAGTCCAGTTGCAGAAAATAAATGGGATTGCCTCTGTTCAGTCCAGTTGCAGAAAATAAATGGGATTGCCTCTATTCAGTCCGACGGCAGAAAAGAAATGGGATTGCCTCTGTTCAGTCCGACGTCAGAAAAGAAATGGGATTGCCTCTGGTCAGTCCGGTTGCAGAAAATAAATGGGATTGCCTCTGTTCAGTCCCGTTGCAGAAAATAAATGGGATTGCCACTGTTCAGTACGGTGGCAGAAAATAAATGGGATTGCCTCTGGTCAGTCCGGTTGCAGAAAATAAATGGGATTGCCTCTGTTCAGTCCAGTTGCAGAAAATAAATGGGATTGCCTCTGTTCAGTCCAGTTGCAGAAAATAAATGGGATTGCCTCTATTCAGTCCGACGGCAGAAAAGAAATGGGATTGCCTCTGTTCAGTCCGACGGCAGAAAAGAAATGGGATTGCCTCTGTTCAGTCCAGTTGCAGAAAATAAATGGGATTGCCTCTGTTCAGTCCAGTTGCAGAAAATAAATGGGATTGCCTCTGTTCAGTCCAGTTGCAGAAAATAAATGGGATTGCCTCTGGTCAGTCCGGTTGCAGAAAATAAATGGGATTGCCACTGTTCAGTCCCGTTGCAGAAAATAAATGGGATTGCCACTGTTCAGTACGGTGGCAGAAAATAAATGGGATTGCCACTGTTCAGTACGGTGGCAGAAAATAAATGGGATTGCCTCTGGTCAGTCCGGTTGCAGAAAATAAATGGGATTGCCTCTGTTCAGTCCAGTTGCAGAAAATAAATGGGATTGCCTCTGTTCAGTCCAGTTGCAGAAAATAAATGGGATTGCCTCTATTCAGTCCGACGGCAGAAAAGAAATGGGATTGCCTCTGTTCAGTCCGACGTCAGAAAAGAAATGGGATTGCCTCTGGTCAGTCCGGTTGCAGAAAATAAATGGGATTGCCTCTGTTCAGTCCCGTTGCAGAAAATAAATGGGATTGCCACTGTTCAGTACGGTGGCAGAAAATAAATGGGATTGCCTCTGGTCAGTCCGGTTGCAGAAAATAAATGGGATTGCCTCTGTTCAGTCCAGTTGCAGAAAATAAATGGGATTGCCTCTATTCAGTCCGACGGCAGAAAAGAAATGGGATTGCCTCTGTTCAGTCCGACGGCAAAAAAGAAATGGGATTGCCTCTGTTCAGTCCAGTTGCAGAAAATAAATGGGAATGCCTCTGTTCAGTCCAGTTGCAGAAAATAAATGGGATTGCCTCTATTCAGTCCGACGGCAGAAAAGAAATGGGATTGCCTATGTTCAGTCCGACGGCAGAAAAGAAATGGGATTGCCTCTGGTCAGTCCGGTTGCAGAAAATAAATGGGATTGCCTCTGTTCAGTCCCGTTGCAGAAAATAAATGGGATTGCCACTGTTCAGTACGGTGGCAGAAAATAAATGGGATTGCCTCTGGTCAGTCCGGTTGCAGAAAATAAATGGGATTGCCTCTGTTCAGTCCAGTTGCAGAAAATAAATGGGATTGCCTCTGTTCAGTCCAGTTGCAGAAAATAAATGGGATTGCCTCTATTCAGTCCGACGGCAGAAAAGAAATGGGATTGCCTCTGTTCAGTCCGACGGCAGAAAAGAAATGGGATTGCCTCTGTTCAGTCCAGTTGCAGAAAATAAATGGGATTGCCTCTGTTCAGTCCAGTTGCAGAAAATAAATGGGATTGCCTCTGTTCAGTCCAGTTGCAGAAAATAAATGGGATTGCCTCTATTCAGTCCGACGGCAGAAAAGAAATGGGATTGCCTCTGTTCAGTCCGACGTCAGAAAAGAAATGGGATTGCCTCTGGTCAGTCCGGTTGCAGAAAATAAAATAAATGGGATTGCCTCTATTCAGTCCGACGGCAGAAAAGAAATGGGATTGCCTCTGTTCAGTCCGACGGCAGAAAAGAAATGGGATTGCCTCTGGTCAGTCCGGTTGCAGAAAATAAATGGGATTGCCTCTGTTCAGTCCCGTTGCAGAAAATAAATGGGATTGCCACTGTTCAGTACGGTGGCAGAAAATAAATGGAATTGCCTCTGGTCAGTCCGGTTGCAGAAAATAAATGGGATTGCCTCTGTTCAGTCCAGTTGCAGAAAATAAATGGGATTGCCTCTGTTCAGTCCAGTTGCAGAAAATAAATGGGATTGCCTCTATTCAGTCCGACGGCAGAAAAGAAATGGGATTGCCTCTGTTCAGTCCGACGGCAGAAAAGAAATGGGATTGCCTCTGTTCAGTCCAGTTGCAGAAAATAAATGGGATTGCCTCTGTTCAGTCCAGTTGCAGAAAATAAATGGGATTGCCTCTGTTCAGTCCAGTTGCAGAAAATAAATGGGATTGCCTCTGTTCAGTCCAGTTGCAGAAAATAAATGGGATTGCCTCTATTCAGTCCGACGGCAGAAAAGAAATGGGATTGCCTCTGTTCAGTCCGACGGCAGAAAAGAAATGGGATTGCCTCTGGTCAGTCCCGTTGCAGAAAATAAATGGGATTGCCACTGTTCAGTACGGTGGCAGAAAATAAATGGGATTGGCACTGTTCAGTACGGTGGCAGAAAATAAATGGGATTGCCTCTGGTCAGTCCGGTTGCAGAAAATAAATGGGATTGCCTCTGGTCAGTCCGGTTGCAGAAAATAAATGGGATTGCCTCTGTTCAGTCCAGTTGCAGAAAATAAATGGGATTGCCACTGTTCAGTCCCGTTGCAGAATATAAATGGGATTGCCACTGTTCAGTACGGTGGCAGAAAATAAATGGGATTGCCACTGTTCAGTACGGTGGCAGAAAATAAATGGGATTGCCTCTGGTCAGTCCGGTTGCAGAAAATAAATGGGATTGCCTCTGTTCAGTCCAGTTGCAGAAAATAAATGGGATTGCCTCTGTTCAGTCCAGTTGCAGAAAATAAATGGGATTGCCTCTATTCAGTCCGACGGCAGAAAAGAAATGGGATTGCCTCTGTTCAGTCCAGTTGCAGAAAATAAATGGGATTGCCTCTGGTCAGTCCGGTTGCAGAAAATAAATGGGATTGCCTCTGTTCAGTCCCGTTGCAGAAAATAAATGGGATTGCCACTGTTCAGTACGGTGGCAGAAAATAAATGGGATTGCCTCTGGTCAGTCCGGTTGCAGAAAATAAATGGGATTGCCTCTGTTCAGTCCAGTTGCAGAAAATAAATGGGATTGCCTCTATTCAGTCCGACGGCAGAAAAGAAATGGGATTGCCTCTGTTCAGTCCGACGGCAGAAAAGAAATGGGATTGCCTCTGTTCAGTCCAGTTGCAGAAAATAAATGGGATTGCCTCTGCTCAGTCCAGTTGCAGAAAATAAATGGGATTGCCTCTGTTCAGTCCAGTTGCAGAAAATAAATGGGATTGCCTCTATTCAGTCCGACGGCAGAAAAGAAATGGGATTGCCTATGTTCAGTCCGACGGCAGAAAAGAAATGGGATTGCCTCTGGTCAGTCCGGTTGCAGAAAATAAATGGGATTGCCTCTGTTCAGTCCCGTTGCAGAAAATAAATGGGATTGCCACTGTTCAGTACGGTGGCAGAAAATAAATGGGATTGCCTCTGGTCAGTCCGGTTGCAGAAAATAAATGGGATTGCCTCTGTTCAGTCCAGTTGCAGAAAATAAATGGGATTGCCTCTGTTCAGTCCAGTTGCAGAAAATAAATGGGATTGCCTCTGGTCAGTCCGGTTGCAGAAAATAAATGGGATTGCCACTGTTCAGTCCCGTTGCAGAAAATAAATGGGATTGCCACTGTTCAGTACGGTGGCAGAAAATAAATGGGATTGCCACTGTTCAGTACGGTGGCAGAAAATAAATGGGATTGCCTCTGTTCAGTCCAGTTGCAGAAAATAAATGGGATTGCCTCTGTTCAGTCCAGTTGCAGAAAATAAATGGGATTGCCTCTATTCAGTCCGACGGCAGAAAAGAAATGGGATTGCCTCTGTTCAGTCCGACGTCAGAAAAGAAATGGGATTGCCTCTGGTCAGTCCGGTTGCAGAAAATAAATGGGATTGCCTCTGTTCAGTCCCGTTGCAGAAAATAAATGGGATTGCCACTGTTCAGTACGGTGGCAGAAAATAAATGGGATTGCCTCTGGTCAGTCCGGTTGCAGAAAATAAATGGGATTGCCACTGTTCAGTCCAGTTGCAGAAAATAAATGGGATTGCCTCTGTTCAGTCCAGTTGCAGAAAATAAATGGGATTGCCTCTATTCAGTCCGACGGCAGAAAAGAAATGGGATTGCCTCTGTTCAGTCCGACGGCAGAAAAGAAATGGGATTGCCTCTGTTCAGTCCAGTTGCAGAAAATAAATGGGATTGCCTCTGTTCAGTCCAGTTGCAGAAAATAAATGGGATTGCCTCTGTTCAGTCCAGTTGCAGAAAATAAATGGGATTGCCTCTGGTCAGTCCGGTTGCAGAAAATAAATGGGATTGCCACTGTTCAGTCCCGTTGCAGAAAATAAATGGGATTGCCACAGTTCAGTACGGTGGCAGAAAATAAATGGGATTGCCACTGTTCAGTACGGTGGCAGAAAATAAATGGGATTGCCTCTGGTCAGTCCGGTTGCAGAAAATAAATGGGATTGCCTCTGTTCAGTCCAGTTGCAGAAAATAAATGGGATTGCCTCTGTTCAGTCCAGTTGCAGAAAATAAATGGGATTGCCTCTATTCAGTCCGACGGCAGAAAAGAAATGGGATTGCCTCTGTTCAGTCCGACGTCAGAAAAGAAATGGGATTGCCTCTGGTCAGTCCGGTTGCAGAAAATAAATGGGATTGCCTCTGTTCAGTCCCGTTGCAGAAAATAAATGGGATTGCCACTGTTCAGTACGGTGGCAGAAAATAAATGGGATTGCCTCTGGTCAGTCCGGTTGCAGAAAATAAATGGGATTGCCTCTGTTCAGTCCAGTTGCAGAAAATAAATGGGATTGCCTCTATTCAGTCCGACGGCAGAAAAGAAATGGGATTGCCTCTGTTCAGTCCGACGGCAGAAAAGAAAGGGGATTGGCTCTGTTCAGTCCAGTTGCAGAAAATAAATGGGAATGCCTCTGTTCAGTCCAGTTGCAGAAAATAAATGGGATTGCCTCTATTCAGTCCGACGGCAGAAAAGAAATGGGATTGCCTATGTTCAGTCCGACGGCAGAAAAGAAATGGGATTGCCTCTGGTCAGTCCGGTTGCAGAAAATAAATGGGATTGCCTCTGTTCAGTCCCGTTGCAGAAAATAAATGGGATTGCCACTGTTCAGTACGGTGGCAGAAAATAAATGGGATTGCCTCTGGTCAGTCCGGTTGCAGAAAATAAATGGGATTGCCTCTGTTCAGTCCAGTTGCAGAAAATAAATGGGATTGCCTCTGTTCAGTCCAGTTGCAGAAAATAAATGGGATTGCCTCTATTCAGTCCGACGGCAGAAAAGAAATGGGATTGCCTCTGTTCAGTCCGACGGCAGAAAAGAAATGGGATTGCCTCTGTTCAGTCCAGTTGCAGAAAATAAATGGGATTGCCTCTGTTCAGTCCAGTTGCAGAAAATAAATGGGATTGCCTCTGTTCAGTCCAGTTGCAGAAAATAAATGGGATTGCCTCTATTCAGTCCGACGGCAGAAAAGAAATGGGATTGCCTCTGTTCAGTCCGACGTCAGAAAAGAAATGGGATTGCCTCTGGTCAGTCCGGTTGCAGAAAATAAAATAAATGGGATTGCCTCTATTCAGTCCGACGGCAGAAAAGAAATGGGATTGCCTCTGTTCAGTCCGACGGCAGAAAAGAAATGGGATTGCCTCTGGTCAGTCCGGTTGCAGAAAATAAATGGGATTGCCTCTGTTCAGTCCCGTTGCAGAAAATAAATGGGATTGCCACTGTTCAGTACGGTGGCAGAAAATAAATGGAATTGCCTCTGGTCAGTCCGGTTGCAGAAAATAAATGGGATTGCCTCTGTTCAGTCCAGTTGCAGAAAATAAATGGGATTGCCTCTGTTCAGTCCAGTTGCAGAAAATAAATGGGATTGCCTCTATTCAGTCCGACGGCAGAAAAGAAATGGGATTGCCTCTGTTCAGTCCGACGGCAGAAAAGAAATGGGATTGCCTCTGTTCAGTCCGGTTGCAGAAAATAAATGGGATTGCCTCTGTTCAGTCCAGTTGCAGAAAATAAATGGGATTGCCTCTGTTCAGTCCAGTTGCAGAAAATAAATGGGATTGCCTCTGTTCAGTCCAGTTGCAGAAAATAAATGGGATTGCCTCTATTCAGTCCGACGGCAGAAAAGAAATGGGATTGCCTCTGTTCAGTCCGACGGCAGAAAAGAAATGGGATTGCCTCTGGTCAGTCCCGTTGCAGAAAATAAATGGGATTGCCACTGTTCAGTACGGTGGCAGAAAATAAATGGGATTGGCACTGTTCAGTACGGTGGCAGAAAATAAATGGGATTGCCTCTGGTCAGTCCGGTTGCAGAAAATAAATGGGATTGCCTCTGGTCAGTCCGGTTGCAGAAAATAAATGGGATTGCCACTGTTCAGTCCGGTTGCAGAAAATAAATGGGATTGCCTCTGTTCAGTCCAGTTGCAGAAAATAAATGGGATTGCCTCTGTTCAGTACGGTGGCAGAAAATAAATGGGATTGCCACTGTTCAGTCCGGTTGCAGAAGATAAATGGGATTGCCACTGTTCAGTACGGTGGCAGAAAATAAATGGGATTGCCACTGTTCAGTCCGGTTGCAGAAAATAAATGGGATTGCCTCTGTTCAGTCCAGTTGCAGAAAATAAATGGGATTGCCTCTGTTCAGTCCAGTTGCAGAAAATAAATGGGATTGCGTCTATTCAGTCCGACGGCAGAAAAGAAATGGGATTGCCTCTGTAAAGTCCAGTTGCAGAAAATAAATGGGATTGCCTCTTTTCAGTACGGTGGCAGAAAATAAATGGGATTGCCACTGTTCAGTCAAGTTGCAGAAAATAAATGGGATTGCCACTGTTCAGTACGGTGGCAGAAAATAAATGGGATTGCCTCTATTCAGTCCGGTTGCAGAAAATAAATGGGATTGCCTCTGTTCAGTCCAGTTGCAGAAAATAAATGGGATTGCCTCTGTTCAGTCCAGTTGCAGAAAATAAATGGGATTGCCTCTATTCAGTCCGACGGCAGAAAAGAAATGGGATTGCCACTGTTCAGTACGGTGGCAGAAAATAAATGGGATTGCCTCTGGTCAGTCCGGTTGCAGAAAATAAATGGGATTGCCTCTGTTCAGTCCAGTTGCAGAAAATAAATGGGATTGCCACTGTTCTGTACGGTGGCAGAAAATAAATGGGATTGCCTCTGGTCAGTCCGGTTGCAGAAAATAAATGGGATTGCCTCTGTTCAGTCCAGTTGCAGAAAATAAATGGGATTGCCTCTGTTCAGTCCAGTTGCAGAAAATAAATGGGATTGCCTCTATTCAGTCCGACGGCAGAAAAGAAATGGGATTGCCTCTGTTCAGTCCGACGGCAGAAAAGAAATGGGATTGCCTCTGTTCAGTCCAGTTGCAGAAAATAAATGGGATTGCCTCTGTTCCAGTTGCAGAAAATAAATGGGATTGCCTCTGTTCAGTCCAGTTGCAGAAAATAAATGGGATTGCCTCTATTCAGTCCGACGGCAGAAAAGAAATGGGATTGCCTCTGTTCAGTCCGACGGCAGAAAAGAAATGGGATTGCCTCTGTTCAGTCCCGTTGCAGAAAATAAATGGGATTGCCACTGTTCAGTACGGTGGCAGAAAATAAATGGGATTGGCACTGTTCAGTACGGTGGCAGAAAATAAATGGGATTGCCTCTGGTCAGTCCGGTTGCAGAAAATAAATGGGATTGCCTCTGTTCAGTCCAGTTGCAGAAAATAAATGGGATTGCCTCTGTTCAGTCCAGTTGCAGAAAATAAATGGGATTGCCTCTGTTCAGTCCAGTTGCAGAAAATAAATGGGATTGCCTCTATTCAGTCCGACGGCAGAAAAGAAATGGGATTGCCTCTGTTCAGTCCGACGGCAGAAAAGAAATGGGATTGCCTCTGGTCAGTCCGGTTGCAGAAAATAAATGGGATTGCCTCTGTTCAGTCCCGTTGCAGAAAATAAATGGGATTGCCACTGTTCAGTACGGTGGCAGAAAATAAATGGGATTGGCACTGTTCAGTACGGTGGCAGAAAATAAATGGGATTGCCTCTGGTCAGTCCGGTTGCAGAAAATAAATGGGATTGGCACTGTTCAGTACGGTGGCAGAAAATAAATGGGATTGCCTCTGGTCAGTCCGGTTGCAGAAAATAAATGGGATTGCCTCTGTTCAGTCCAGTTGCAGAAAATAAATGGGATTGCCTCTGTTCAGTCCAGTTGCAGAAAATAAATGGGATTGCCTCTATTCAGTCCGACGGCAGAAAAGAAATGGGATTGCCTCTGTTCAGTCCGACGGCAGAAAAGAAATGGGATTGCCTCTGGTCAGTCCGGTTGCAGAAAATAAATGGGATTGCCTCTGTTCAGTCCCGTTGCAGAAAATAAATGGGATTGCCACTGTTCAGTACGGTGGCAGAAAATAAATGGGATTGGCACTGTTCAGTACGGTGGCAGAAAATAAATGGGATTGCCTCTGGTCAGTCCGGTTGCAGAAAATAAATGGGATTGCCTCTGTTCAGTCCAGTTGCAGAAAATAAATGGGATTGCCTCTGTTCAGTCCCGTTGCAGAAAATAAATGGGATTGCCACTGTTCAGTACGGTGGCAGAAAATAAATGGAATTGCCTCTGGTCAGTCCGGTTGCAGAAAATAAATGGGATTGCCTCTGTTCAGTCCAGTTGCAGAAAATAAATGGGATTGCCTCTTTTCAGTCCGACGGCAGAAAAGAAATGGGATTGCCTCTGTTCAGTCCGACGGCAGAAAAGAAATGGGATTGCCTCTGTTCAGTCCAGTTGCAGAAAATAAATGGGAATGCCTCTGTTCAGTCCAGTTGCAGAAAATAAATGGGATTGCCTCTATTCAGTCCGACGGCAGAAAAGAAATGGGATTGCCTATGTTCAGTCCGACGGCAGAAAAGAAATGGGATTGCCTCTGGTCAGTCCGGTTGCAGAAAATAAATGGGATTGCCTCTGTTCAGTCCCGTTGCAGAAAATAAATGGGATTGCCACTGTTCAGTACGGTGGCAGAAAATAAATGGGATTGCCTCTGGTCAGTCCGGTTGCAGAAAATAAATGGGATTGCCTCTGTTCAGTCCAGTTGCAGAAAATAAATGGGATTGCCTCTGTTCAGTCCAGTTGCAGAAAATAAATGGGATTGCCTCTATTCAGTACGACGGCAGAAAAGAAATGGGATTGCCTCTGTTCAGTCCGACGGCAGAAAAGAAATGGGATTGCCTCTGTTCAGTCCAGTTGCAGAAAAGAAATGGGATTGCCTCTGTTCAGTCCGACGTCAGAAAAGAAATGGGATTTCCTCTGGTCAGTCCGGTTGCAGAAAATAAAATAAATGGGATTGCCTCTATTCAGTCCGAATGGGATTGCCTCTGTTCAGTCCAGTTGCAGAAAATAAATGGGATTGCCTCTGTTCAGTCCAGTTGCAGAAAATAAATGGGATTGCCTCTATTCAGTCCGACGGCAGAAAAGAAATGGGATTGCCTCTGTTCAGTCCGACGGCAGAAAAGAAATGGGATTGCCTCTGTTCAGTCCAGTTGCAGAAAAGAAATGGGATTGCCTCTGTTCAGTCCGACGTCAGAAAAGAAATGGGATTTCCTCTGGTCAGTCCGGTTGCAGAAAATAAAATAAATGGGATTGCCTCTATTCAGTCCGACGGCAGAAAAGAAATGGGATTGCCTCTGTTCAGTCCGACGGCAGAAAAGAAATGGGATTGCCTCTGGTCAGTCCGGTTGCAGAAAATAAATGGGATTGCCTCTGTTCAGTCCCGTTGCAGAAAATAAATGGGATTGCCACTGTTCAGTACGGTGGCAGAAAATAAATGGAATTGCCTCTGGTCAGTCCGGTTGCAGAAAATAAATGGGATTGCCTCTGTTCAGTCCAGTTGCAGAAAATAAATGGGATTGCCTCTGTTCAGTCCAGTTGCAGAAAATAAATGGGATTGCCTCTATTCAGTCCGACGGCAGAAAAGAAATGGGATTGCCTCTGTTCAGTCCGACGGCAGAAAAGAAATGGGATTGCCTCTGTTCAGTCCAGTTGCAGAAAATAAATGGGATTGCCTCTGTTCAGTCCAGTTGCAGAAAATAAATGGGATTGCCTCTGTTCAGTCCAGTTGCAGAAAATAAATGGGATTGCCTCTATTCAGTCCGACGGCAGAAAAGAAATGGGATTGCCTCTGTTCAGTCCGACGGCAGAAAAGAAATGGGATTGCCTCTGGTCAGTCCGGTTGCAGAAAATAAATGGGATTGCCTCTGTTCAGTCCAGTTGCAGAAAATAAATGGGATTGCCTCTGTTCAGTCCAGTTGCAGAAAATAAATGGGATTGCCTCTATTCAGTCCGACGGCAGAAAAGAAATGGGATTGCCACTGTTCAGTACGGTGGCAGAAAATAAATGGGATTGGCATTGTTCAGTACGGTGGCAGAAAATAAATGGGATTGCCTCTGGTCAGTCCGGTTGCAGAAAATAAATGGGATTGCCTCTGTTCAGTCCAGTTGCAGAAAATAAATGGGATTGCCTCTGTTCAGTACGGTGGCAGAAAATAAATGGGATTGCCACTGTTCAGTCCAGTTGCAGAAAATAAATGGGATTGCCTCTATTCAGTCCGACGGCAGAAAAGAAATGGGATTGCCACTGTTCAGTACGGTGGCAGAAAATAAATGGGATTGCCTCTGGTCAGTCCGGTTGCAGAAAATAAATGGGATTGCCTCTGTTCAGTCCAGTTGCAGAAAATAAATGGGATTGCCTCTGTTCAGTCCAGTTGCAGAAAATAAATGGGATTGCCTCTATTCAGTCCGACGGCAGAAAAGAAATGGGATTGCCTCTGTTCAGTCCGACGGCAGAACAGAAATGGGATTGCCTCTGTTCAGTCCAGTTGCAGAAAATAAATGGGATTGCCTCTGTTCAGTCCAGTTGCAGAAAATAAATGGGATTGCCTCTGTTCAGTCCAGTTGCAGAAAATAAATGGGATTGCCTCTATTTAGTCCGACGGCAGAAAAGAAATGGGATTGCCTCTGTTCAGTCCGACGGCAGAAAAGAAATGGGATTGCCTCTGGTCAGTCCGGTTGCAGAAAATAAATGGGATTGCCTCTGTTCAGTCCCGTTGCAGAAAATAAATGGGATTGCCACTGTTCAGTACGGTGGCAGAAAATAAATGGGATTGGCACTGTTCAGTACGGTGGCAGAAAATAAATGGGATTGCCTCTGGTCAGTCCGGTTGCAGAAAATAAATGGGATTGCCTCTGTTCAGTCCAGTTGCAGAAAATAAATGGGATTGCCTCTGTTCAGTCCAGTTGCAGAAAATAAATGGGATTGCCTCTGTTCAGTCCAGTTGCAGAAAATAAATGGGATTGCCTCTATTCAGTCCGACGGCAGAAAAGAAATGGGATTGCCTCTGTTCAGTCCGACGGCAGAAAAGAAATGGGATTGCCTCTGGTCAGTCCGGTTGCAGAAAATAAATGGGATTGCCTCTGTTCAGTCCCGTTGCAGAAAATAAATGGGATTGCCACTGTTCAGTACGGTGGCAGAAAATAAATGGGATTGGCACTGTTCAGTACGGTGGCAGAATATAAATGGGATTGCCTCTGGTCAGTCCTGTTGCAGAAAATAAATGGGATTGCCTCTGTTCAGTCCAGTTGCAGAAAATAAATGGGATTGCCTCTATTCAATCCGACGGCAGAAAAGAAATGGGATTGCCTCTGTTCAGTCCGGTTGCAGAAAATAAATGGGATTGCCACTGTTCAGTACGGTGGCAGAAAATAAATGGGATTGCCACTGTTCAGTCCGGTGGCAGAGAAGAAATGGGATTGCCACTGTTCAGTCCGGTGGCAGAGAAGAAATGGGATTGCTACTGTTCAGTCCGGTCGCAGAAAATAAATGGGATTGCCACTGTTCAGTACGGTGACAGAAACTAAATGGGATTGCCACTGTTCAGTCCGGTTGCAGAAAATAAATGGGATTGCCACTGTTCAGTACGGTGGCAGAAAATAAATGGGATTGCCACTGTTCAGTACGGTGGCAGAAAATAAATGGGATTGCCATTGTTCAGTCCGGTTGCAGAAAATAAATGGGATTGCCACTGTTCAGTACGATGGCAGAAAATAAATGGGATTGCCACTGTTCAGTACGGTGGCAGAAAATAAATGGGATTGCCACTGTTCAGTCCGGTGGCAGAGAAGAAATGGGATTGAAAGAGAAGAACATAGTATTTAGGCGAGCGAGCGAGAGAAACTGCGATGCGATGCGATGCGATACGATGCGATGCGATAGTATTTAGAGGAGCGAGTGAGAGAAACTATTTTCCTATCACATTGCAAATGCAATTAAATTAATTTCGCGATGCGATGCGATGCGATCAGTCCGACGGCAGAAAAGAAATGGGATTGCCACTGTTCAGTCCGGTTGCAGAAAATAAATGGGATTGGCACTGTTCAGTACGGTGGCAGAAAATAAATGGGATTGCCACTGTTCAGTACGGTGGCAGAAAATAAATGGGATTGCCACTGTTCAGTACGGTGGCAGAAAATAAATGGGATTGCCACTGTTCAGTCCGGTGGCAGAGAAGAAATGGGATTGAGAGAGAAGAACATAGTATTTAGGCGAGCGAGCGAGAGAAACTGCGATGCGATGCGATGCGATACGATGCGATACGATGCGATGCGATAGTATTTAGGGGAGCGAGTGAGAGAAACTGTGCTCCTATCACATTGCAATTGCTATTAAATTAATGTCCGAGCGGGCACCGGCTAATAAACCACTGTTCAGTCCGATGGCAGAAAAGAAATGGGATTGCCTCTGTTCAGTCCGGTTGCAGAAAATAAATGGGATTGGCACTGTTCAGTACGGTGGCAGAAAATAAATGGGATTGCCACTGTTCAGTAAGGTGGCAGAAAATAAATGGGATTGCCACTGTTCAGTACGGTGGCAGAAAATAAATGGGATTGCCACTGTTCAGTCCGGTGGCAGAGAAGAAATGGGATTGAGAGAGAAGAACATAGTATTTAGGCCAGCGAGCTAGAGAAACTGCGATGCGATGCGATGCGATACGATGCGATACGATGCGATGCGATAGTATTTAGGGGAGCGAGTGAGAGAAACTGTGCTCCTATCACATTGCAATTGCTATTAAATTAATTTCTGAGCGGGCACCGGCTAATAAACCACTGTTCAGTCCGATGGCAGAAAAGAAATGGGATTGCCTCTGTTCAGTCCGGTTGCAGAAAATAAATGGGATTGCCTCTGTTCAGTCCCGTTGCAGAAAAAAAATGGGATTGCCACTGTTCAGTACGGTGGCAGAAAATAAATGGGATTGCCACTGTTCAGTACGGTGGCAGAAAATAAATGGGATTGCCACTGTTCAGTACGGTGGCAGAAAATAAATGGGATTGCCACTGTTCAGTCCGGTTGCAGAAAATAAATGGGATTGCCACTGTTCAGTCCGGTGGCAGAGAAGAAATGGGATTGACACTGTTCAGTCCGGTGGCAGAGAAGAAATGGGATTGCCACTGTTCAGTCCGGTCGCAGAAAATAAATGGGATTGACACTGTTCAGTACGGTGACAGAAAATAAATGGTATTGCCACTGTTCAGTCCCGTTGCAGAAAATAAATGGGATTGCCACTGTTCAGTCCGGTTGCAGAAAATAAATGGGATTGGCACTGTTCAGTACGGTGGCAGAAAATAAATGGGATTGCCACTGTTCAGTACGGTGGCAGAAAATAAATGGGATTGCCACTGTTCAGTACGGTGGCAGAAAATAAATGGGATTGCCACTGTTCAGTCCGGTGGCAGAGAAGAAATGGGATTGACACTGTTCAGTCCGGTGGCAGAGAAGAAATGGGATTGCCACTGTTCAGTCCGGTCGCAGAAAATAAATGGGATTGCCACTGTTCAGTACGGTGACAGAAAATAAATGGGATTGCCACTGTTCAGTACGGTGGTAGAAAATAAATGGGATTGCCTCTGGTCAGTCCGGTTGCAGAAAATAAATGGGATTGCCTCTGTTCAGTCCAGTTGCAGAAAATAAATGGGATTGCCTCTGTTCAGTCCAGTTGCAGAAAATAAATGGGATTGCCTCTATTCAGTCCGACGGCAGAAAAGAAATGGGATTGCCTCTGTTCAGTCCGACGGCAGAAAAGAAATGGGATTGCCTCTGTTCAGTCCAGTTGCAGAAAATAAATGGGATTGCCACTGTTCAGTACGGTGGCAGAAAATAAATGGGATTGCCTCTGGTCAGTCCGGTTGCAGAAAATAAATGGGATTGCCTCTGTTCAGTCCAGTTGCAGAAAATAAATGGGATTGCCTCTGTTCAGTCCAGTTGCAGAAAATAAATGGGATTGCCTCTATTCAGTCCGACGGCAGAAAAGAAATGGGATTGCCACTGTTCAGTCCGGTTGCAGAAAATAAATGGGATTGGCACTGTTCAGTACGGTGGCAGAAAATAAATGGGATTGCCACTGTTCAGTACGGTGGCAGAAAATAAATGGGATTGCCACTGTTCAGTACGGTGGCAGAAAATAAATGGGATTGCCACTGTTCAGTCCGGTTGCAGAAAATAAATGGGATTGCCACTGTTCAGTACGGTGGCAGAAAATAAATGGGATAGCCACTGTTCAGTCCGGTGGCAGAGAAGAAATGGGATTGCCACTGTTCAGTCCGGTCGCAGAAAATAAATGGGATTGCCACTGTTCAGTACGGTGGCAGAAAATATATGGGATTGCCTCTGGTCAGTCCAGTTGCAGAAAATAAATGGGATTGCCTCTGTTCAGTCCAGTTGCAGAAAATAAATGGGATTGCCTCTGTTCAGTCCAGTTGCAGAAAATAAATGGGATTGCCTCTATTCAGTCCGACGGCAGAAAAGAAATGGGATTGCCTCTGTTCAGTCCGACGGCAGAAAAGAAATGGGATTGCCTCTGTTCAGTCCAGTTGCAGAAAATAAATGGGATTGCCACTGTTCAGTACGGTGGCAGAAAATAAATGGGATTGCCACTGTTCAGTCCGGTGGCAGAGAAGAAATGGGATTGAGAGAGAAGAACATAGTATTTAGGCGAGCGAGCGAGAGAAACTGCGATGCGATGCGATGCGATACGATGCGATGCGATAGTATTTAGAGGAGCGAGTGAGAGAAACTCTTTTCCTATCACATTGCAAATGCAATTAAATTAATTTCGCGATGCGATGCGATGCGATGCGATCAGTCCGACGGCAGAAAAGAAATGGGATTGCCACTGTTCAGTCCAGTTGCAGAAAATAAATGGGATTGCCACTGTTCATTACGGTGGCAGAAAATAAATGGGATTGCCACTGTTCAGTCCGGTTGCAGAAAATAAATGGGATTGGCGCTGTTCAGTACGGTGGCAGAAAATAAATGGGATTGCCACTGTTCAGTACGGTGGCAGAAAATAAATGGGATTGCCACTGTTCAGTACGGTGGCAGAAAATAAATGGGATTGCCTCTGGTCAGTCCGGTTGCAGAAAATAAATGGGATTGCCTCTGTTCAGTCCAGTTGCAGAAAATAAATGGGATTGCCTCTGTTCAGTCCAGTTGCAGAAAATAAATGGGATTGCCTCTATTCAGTCCGACGGCAGAAAAGAAATGGGATTGCCTCTGTTCAGTCCGACGGCAGAAAAGAAATGGGATTGCCACTGTTCAGTCCGGTGGCAGAGAAGAAATGGGATTGAGAGAGAAGAACATAGTATTTAGGCGAGCGAGCGAGAGAAACTGCGATGCGATGCGATGCGATACGATGCGATACGATGCGATACGATGCGATGCGATAGTATTTAGGGGAGCGAGTGAGAGAAACTGTGCTCCTATCACATTGCAATTGCTATTAAATTAATTTCCGAGCGGGCACCGGCTAATAAACCACTGTTCAGTCCGATGGCAGAAAAGAAATGGGATTGCCTCTGTTCAGTCCGGTTGCAGAAAATAAATGGGATTGCCACTGTTCAGTTCGGTGGCAGAGAAGAAATGGGATTGAAAGAGAAGAACATAGTATTTAGGCGAGCGAGCGAGAGAAACTGCGATGCGACGCGATGCGTTACGATGCGATACGATGCGATGCGATAGTATTTAGGGGAGCGAGTGAGAGAAACTGTGCTCCTATCACATTGCAATTGCTATTAAATTAATTTCTGAGCGGGCACCGGCTAATAAACCACTGTTCAGTCCGATGGCAGAAAAGAAATGGGATTGCCTCTGTTCAGTCCGGTTGCAGAAAATAAATGGGATTGGCACTGTTCAGTACGGTGGCAGAAAATAAATGGGATTGCCACTGTTCAGTACGGTGGCAGAAAATAAATGGGATTGCCACTGTTCAGAACGGTGGCAGAAAATAAATGGGATTGCCACTGTTCAGTCCGGTTGCAGAAAATAAATGGGATTGCCACTGTTCAGTACGGTGGCAGAAAATAAATGGGATTTCCACTGTTCAGTCCGGTGGCAGAGAAGAAATGGGATTGACACTGTTCAGTCCGGTGGCAGAGAAGAAATGGGATTGCCACTGTTCAGTACGGTGACAGAAAATAAATGGGATTGCCACTGTTCAGTCCGGTCGCAGAAAATAAATGGGATTGCCACTGTTCAGTACGGTGACAGAAAATAAATGGGATTGCCACTGTTAAGTACGGTGGCAGAAAATAAATGGGATTGCCTCTGGTCAGTCCGGTCCAGTTGCAGAAAATAAATGGGATTGCCTCTATTCAGTCCGACGGCAGAAAAGAAATAGGATTGCCTCTGTTCAGTCCGACGGCAGAAAAGAAATGGGATTGCCTCTGTTCAGTCCAGTTGCAGAAAATAAATGGGATTGCCACTGTTCAGTACGGTGGCAGAAAATAAATGGGATTGCCTCTGTTCAGTCCAGTTGCAGAAAATAAATGGGATTGCCTCTGTTCAGTCCAGTTGCAGAAAATAAATGGGATTGCCTCTATTCAGTCCGACGGCAGAAAAGAAATGGGATTGCCTCTGTTCAGTCCGACGGCAGAAAAGAAATGGGATTGCTTCTGTTCAGTCCCGTTGCAGAAAATAAATGGGATTGCCACTGTTCAGTACTGTGGCAGAAAATAAATGGGATTGCCACTGTTCAGTCCGGTGGCAGAGAAGAAATGGGATTGAGAGAGAAGAACATAGTATTTAGGCGAGCGAGCGAGAGAAACTGCGATGCGATGCGATGCGATACGATGCGATATGATGCGATGCGATAGTATTTAGGGGAGCGAGTGAGAGAAACTGTGCTCCTATCACATTGCAATTGCTATTAAATTAATTTCTGAGCGGGCACTGGCTAATAAACCACTGTTCAGTCCGATGGCAGAAAAGAAATGGGATTGCCTCTGTTCAGTCCGGTTGCAGAAAATAAATTGGATTGCCACTGTTCAGTCCGGTGGCAGAGAAGAAATGGGATTGAAAGAGAAGAACATAGTATTTAGAGGAGCGAGTGAGAGAAACTGTGCTCCTATCACATTGCAATTGCTATTAAATTAATTTCCGAGCGGGCACCGGCTAATAAACCACTGTTCAGTCCGATGGCAGAAAAGAAATGGGATTGCCCCTGTTTAGTCCGGTTGCAGAAAATAAATGGGATTGCCACTGTTCAGTTCGGTGGCAGAAAATAAATGGGATTGCCACTGTTCAGTCCGACGGCAGAAAAGAATTTGGGATTGCCACTGTTCAGTACGGTGGCAGAAAATAAATGGGATAGCCTCTATTCAGTCCGACGGTAGAAAAGAAATGGGATTGCCTCTGTTCAGTCCGGTTGCAGAAAATAAATGGGATTGCCACTGTTCAGTACGGTGGCAGAAAATAAATGGGATTGGCACTGTTCAGTACGGTGGCAGAAAATAAATGGGATTGCCACTGTTCAGTACGGTGGCAGAAAATAAATGGGATTGCCACTGTTCAGTACGGTGGCAGAAAATAAATGGGATTGCCACTGTTCAGTACGGTGGCAGAAAATAAATGGGATTGCCACTGTTCAGTCCGGTGGCAGAGAAGAAATGGGATTGAGAGAGAAGAACATAGTATTTAGGCGAGCGAGCGAGAGAAACTGCGATGCGATGCGATGCGATACGATGCGATACGATGCGATGCGATAGTATTTAGGGGAGCGAGTGAGAGAAACTGTGCTCCTATCACATTGCAATTGCTATTAAATTAATGTCCGAGCGGGCACCGGCTAATAAACCACTGTTCAGTCCGATGGCAGAAAAGAAATGGGATTGCCTCTGTTCAGTCCGGTTGCAGAAAATAAATGGGATTGGCACTGTTCAGTACGGTGGCAGAAAATAAATGGGATTGCCACTGTTCAGTAAGGTGGCAGAAAATAAATGGGATTGCCACTGTTCAGTACGGTGGCAGAAAATAAATGGGATTGCCACTGTTCAGTCCGGTGGCAGAGAAGAAATGGGATTGAGAGAGAAGAACATAGTATTTAGGCCAGCGAGCTAGAGAAACTGCGATGCGATGCGATGCGATACGATGCGATACGATGCGATGCGATAGTATTTAGGCGAGCGAGCGAGAGAAACTGCGATGCGATGCGATGCGATACGATGCGATACGATGCGATGCGATAGTATTTAGGGGAGCGAGTGAGAGAAACTGTGCTCCTATCACATTGCAATTGCTATTAAATTAATGTCCGAGCGGGCACCGGCTAATAAACCACTGTTCAGTCCGATGGCAGAAAAGAAATGGGATTGCCTCTGTTCAGTCCGGTTGCAGAAAATAAATGGGATTGGCACTGTTCAGTACGGTGGCAGAAAATAAATGGGATTGGCACTGTTCAGTACGGTGGCAGAAAATAAATGGGATTGCCACTGTTCAGTCCGGTGGCAGAGAAGAAATGGGATTGAGAGAGAAGAACATAGTATTTAGGCCAGCGAGCTAGAGAAACTGCGATGCGATGCGATGCGATACGATGCGATACGATGCGATGCGATAGTATTTAGGGGAGCGAGTGAGAGAAACTGTGCTCCTATCACATTGCAATTGCTATTAAATTAATTTCTGAGCGGGCACCGGCTAATAAACCACTGTTCAGTCCGATGGCAGAAAAGAAATGGGATTGCCTCTGTTCAGTCCGGTTGCAGAAAATAAATGGGATTGCCTCTGTTCAGTCCCGTTGCAGAAAAAAAATGGGATTGCCACTGTTCAGTACGGTGGCAGAAAATAAATGGGATTGCCACTGTTCAGTACGGTGGCAGAAAATAAATGGGATTGCCACTGTTCAGTACGGTGGCAGAAAATAAATGGGATTGCCACTGTTCAGTCCGGTTGCAGAAAATAAATGGGATTGCCACTGTTCAGTCCGGTGGCAGAGAAGAAATGGGATTGACACTGTTCAGTCCGGTGGCAGAGAAGAAATGGGATTGCCACTGTTCAGTCCGGTCGCAGAAAATAAATGGGATTGACACTGTTCAGTACGGTGACAGAAAATAAATGGTATTGCCACTGTTCAGTCCCGTTGCAGAAAATAAATGGGATTGCCACTGTTCAGTCCGGTTGCAGAAAATAAATGGGATTGGCACTGTTCAGTACGGTGGCAGAAAATAAATGGGATTGCCACTGTTCAGTACGGTGGCAGAAAATAAATGGGATTGCCACTGTTCAGTACGGTGGCAGAAAATAAATGGGATTGCCACTGTTCAGTCCGGTGGCAGAGAAGAAATGGGATTGACACTGTTCAGTCCGGTGGCAGAGAAGAAATGGGATTGCCACTGTTCAGTCCGGTCGCAGAAAATAAATGGGATTGCCACTGTTCAGTACGGTGACAGAAAATAAATGGGATTGCCACTGTTCAGTACGGTGGTAGAAAATAAATGGGATTGCCTCTGGTCAGTCCGGTTGCAGAAAATAAATGGGATTGCCTCTGTTCAGTCCAGTTGCAGAAAATAAATGGGATTGCCTCTGTTCAGTCCAGTTGCAGAAAATAAATGGGATTGCCTCTATTCAGTCCGACGGCAGAAAAGAAATGGGATTGCCTCTGTTCAGTCCGACGGCAGAAAAGAAATGGGATTGCCTCTGTTCAGTCCAGTTGCAGAAAATAAATGGGATTGCCACTGTTCAGTACGGTGGCAGAAAATAAATGGGATTGCCTCTGGTCAGTCCGGTTGCAGAAAATAAATGGGATTGCCTCTGTTCAGTCCAGTTGCAGAAAATAAATGGGATTGCCTCTGTTCAGTCCAGTTGCAGAAAATAAATGGGATTGCCTCTATTCAGTCCGACGGCAGAAAAGAAATGGGATTGCCACTGTTCAGTCCGGTTGCAGAAAATAAATGGGATTGGCACTGTTCAGTACGGTGGCAGAAAATAAATGGGATTGCCACTGTTCAGTACGGTGGCAGAAAATAAATGGGATTGCCACTGTTCAGTACGGTGGCAGAAAATAAATGGGATTGCCACTGTTCAGTCCGGTTGCAGAAAATAAATGGGATTGCCACTGTTCAGTACGGTGGCAGAAAATAAATGGGATAGCCACTGTTCAGTCCGGTGGCAGAGAAGAAATGGGATTGCCACTGTTCAGTCCGGTCGCAGAAAATAAATGGGATTGCCACTGTTCAGTACGGTGGCAGAAAATATATGGGATTGCCTCTGGTCAGTCCAGTTGCAGAAAATAAATGGGATTGCCTCTGTTCAGTCCAGTTGCAGAAAATAAATGGGATTGCCTCTGTTCAGTCCAGTTGCAGAAAATAAATGGGATTGCCTCTATTCAGTCCGACGGCAGAAAAGAAATGGGATTGCCTCTGTTCAGTCCGACGGCAGAAAAGAAATGGGATTGCCTCTGTTCAGTCCAGTTGCAGAAAATAAATGGGATTGCCACTGTTCAGTACGGTGGCAGAAAATAAATGGGATTGCCACTGTTCAGTCCGGTGGCAGAGAAGAAATGGGATTGAGAGAGAAGAACATAGTATTTAGGCGAGCGAGCGAGAGAAACTGCGATGCGATGCGATGCGATACGATGCGATGCGATAGTATTTAGAGGAGCGAGTGAGAGAAACTCTTTTCCTATCACATTGCAAATGCAATTAAATTAATTTCGCGATGCGATGCGATGCGATCAGTCCGACGGCAGAAAAGAAATGGGATTGCCACTGTTCAGTCCAGTTGCAGAAAATAAATGGGATTGCCACTGTTCATTACGGTGGCAGAAAATAAATGGGATTGCCACTGTTCAGTCCGGTTGCAGAAAATAAATGGGATTGGCGCTGTTCAGTACGGTGGCAGAAAATAAATGGGATTGCCACTGTTCAGTACGGTGGCAGAAAATAAATGGGATTGCCACTGTTCAGTACGGTGGCAGAAAATAAATGGGATTGCCTCTGGTCAGTCCGGTTGCAGAAAATAAATGGGATTGCCTCTGTTCAGTCCAGTTGCAGAAAATAAATGGGATTGCCTCTGTTCAGTCCAGTTGCAGAAAATAAATGGGATTGCCTCTATTCAGTCCGACGGCAGAAAAGAAATGGGATTGCCTCTGTTCAGTCCGACGGCAGAAAAGAAATGGGATTGCCACTGTTCAGTCCGGTGGCAGAGAAGAAATGGGATTGAGAGAGAAGAACATAGTATTTAGGCGAGCGAGCGAGAGAAACTGCGATGCGATGCGATGCGATACGATGCGATACGATGCGATACGATGCGATGCGATAGTATTTAGGGGAGCGAGTGAGAGAAACTGTGCTCCTATCACATTGCAATTGCTATTAAATTAATTTCCGAGCGGGCACCGGCTAATAAACAACTGTTCAGTCCGATGGCAGAAAAGAAATGGGATTGCCTCTGTTCAGTCCGGTTGCAGAAAATAAATGGGATTGCCACTGTTCAGTTCGGTGGCAGAGAAGAAATGGGATTGAAAGAGAAGAACATAGTATTTAGGCGAGCGAGCGAGAGAAACTGCGATGCGACGCGATGCGTTACGATGCGATACGATGCGATGCGATAGTATTTAGGGGAGCGAGTGAGAGAAACTGTGCTCCTATCACATTGCAATTGCTATTAAATTAATTTCTGAGCGGGCACCGGCTAATAAACCACTGTTCAGTCCGATGGCAGAAAAGAAATGGGATTGCCTCTGTTCAGTCCGGTTGCAGAAAATAAATGGGATTGGCACTGTTCAGTACGGTGGCAGAAAATAAATGGGATTGCCACTGTTCAGTACGGTGGCAGAAAATAAATGGGATTGCCACTGTTCAGAACGGTGGCAGAAAATAAATGGGATTGCCACTATTCAGTCCGGTTGCAGAAAATAAATGGGATTGCCACTGTTCAGTACGGTGGCAGAAAATAAATGGGATTTCCACTGTTCAGTCCGGTGGCAGAGAAGAAATGGGATTGACACTGTTCAGTCCGGTGGCAGAGAAGAAATGGGATTGCCACTGTTCAGTACGGTGACAGAAAATAAATGGGATTGCCACTGTTCAGTCCGGTCGCAGAAAATAAATGGGATTGCCACTGTTCAGTACGGTGACAGAAAATAAATGGGATTGCCACTGTTAAGTACGGTGGCAGAAAATAAATGGGATTGCCTCTGGTCAGTCCGGTCCAGTTGCAGAAAATAAATGGGATTGCCTCTATTCAGTCCGACGGCAGAAAAGAAATAGGATTGCCTCTGTTCAGTCCGACGGCAGAAAAGAAATGGGATTGCCTCTGTTCAGTCCAGTTGCAGAAAATAAATGGGATTGCCACTGTTCAGTACGGTGGCAGAAAATAAATGGGATTGCCTCTGTTCAGTCCAGTTGCAGAAAATAAATGGGATTGCCTCTGTTCAGTCCAGTTGCAGAAAATAAATGGGATTGCCTCTATTCAGTCCGACGGCAGAAAAGAAATGGGATTGCCTCTGTTCAGTCCGACGGCAGAAAAGAAATGGGATTGCTTCTGTTCAGTCCCGTTGCAGAAAATAAATGGGATTGCCACTGTTCAGTACTGTGGCAGAAAATAAATGGGATTGCCACTGTTCAGTCCGGTGGCAGAGAAGAAATGGGATTGAGAGAGAAGAACATAGTATTTAGGCGAGCGAGCGAGAGAAACTGCGATGCGATGCGATGCGATACGATGCGATATGATGCGATGCGATAGTATTTAGGGGAGCGAGTGAGAGAAACTGTGCTCCTATCACATTGCAATTGCTATTAAATTAATTTCTGAGCGGGCACTGGCTAATAAACCACTGTTCAGTCCGATGGCAGAAAAGAAATGGGATTGCCTCTGTTCAGTCCGGTTGCAGAAAATAAATTGGATTGCCACTGTTCAGTCCGGTGGCAGAGAAGAAATGGGATTGAAAGAGAAGAACATAGTATTTAGAGGAGCGAGTGAGAGAAACTGTGCTCCTATCACATTGCAATTGCTATTAAATTAATTTCCGAGCGGGCACCGGCTAATAAACCACTGTTCAGTCCGATGGCAGAAAAGAAATGGGATTGCCCCTGTTTAGTCCGGTTGCAGAAAATAAATGGGATTGCCACTGTTCAGTTCGGTGGCAGAAAATAAATGGGATTGCCACTGTTCAGTCCGACGGCAGAAAAGAATTTGGGATTGCCACTGTTCAGTACGGTGGCAGAAAATAAATGGGATAGCCTCTATTCAGTCCGACGGTAGAAAAGAAATGGGATTGCCTCTGTTCAGTCCGGTTGCAGAAAATAAATGGGATTGCCACTGTTCAGTACGGTGGCAGAAAATAAATGGGATTGGCACTGTTCAGTACGGTGGCAGAAAATAAATGGGATTGCCACTGTTCAGTACGGTGGCAGAAAATAAATGGGATTGCCACTGTTCAGTACGGTGGCAGAAAATAAATGGGATTGCCACTGTTCAGTACGGTGGCAGAAAATAAATGGGATTGCCACTGTTCAGTCCGGTGGCAGAGAAGAAATGGGATTGAGAGAGAAGAACATAGTATTTAGGCGAGCGAGCGAGAGAAACTGCGATGCGATGCGATGCGATACGATGCGATACGATGCGATGCGATAGTATTTAGGGGAGCGAGTGAGAGAAACTGTGCTCCTATCACATTGCAATTGCTATTAAATTAATGTCCGAGCGGGCACCGGCTAATAAACCACTGTTCAGTCCGATGGCAGAAAAGAAATGGGATTGCCTCTGTTCAGTCCGGTTGCAGAAAATAAATGGGATTGGCACTGTTCAGTACGGTGGCAGAAAATAAATGGGATTGCCACTGTTCAGTAAGGTGGCAGAAAATAAATGGGATTGCCACTGTTCAGTACGGTGGCAGAAAATAAATGGGATTGCCACTGTTCAGTCCGGTGGCAGAGAAGAAATGGGATTGAGAGAGAAGAACATAGTATTTAGGCCAGCGAGCTAGAGAAACTGCGATGCGATGCGATGCGATACGATGCGATACGATGCGATGCGATAGTATTTAGGCGAGCGAGCGAGAGAAACTGCGATGCGATGCGATGCGATACGATGCGATACGATGCGATGCGATAGTATTTAGGGGAGCGAGTGAGAGAAACTGTGCTCCTATCACATTGCAATTGCTATTAAATTAATGTCCGAGCGGGCACCGGCTAATAAACCACTGTTCAGTCCGATGGCAGAAAAGAAATGGGATTGCCTCTGTTCAGTCCGGTTGCAGAAAATAAATGGGATTGGCACTGTTCAGTACGGTGGCAGAAAATAAATGGGATTGCCACTGTTCAGTAAGGTGGCAGAAAAGAAATGGGATTGCCTCTGTTCAGTCCGGTTGCAGAAAATAAATGGGATTGCCTCTGTTCAGTCCAGTTGCAGAAAATAAATGGGATTGCCTCTGTTCAGTCCCGTTGCAGAAAATAAATGGGATTGCCACTGTTCAGTACGGTGGCAGAAAATAAATGGAATTGCCTCTGGTCAGTCCGGTTGCAGAAAATAAATGGGATTGCCTCTGTTCAGTCCAGTTGCAGAAAATAAATGGGATTGCCTCTATTCAGTCCGACGGCAGAAAAGAAATGGGATTGCCTCTGTTCAGTCCGACGGCAGAAAAGAAATGGGATTGCCTCTGTTCAGTCCCGTTGCAGAAAATAAATGGGATTGCCACTGTTCAGTCCGACGGCAGAAAAGAAATGGGATTGCCTCTGTTCAGTCCAGTTGCAGAAAATAAATGGGAATGCCTCTGTTCAGTCCAGTTGCAGAAAATAAATGGGATTGCCTCTATTCAGTCCGACGGCAGAAAAGAAATGGGATTGCCTATGTTCAGTCCGACGGCAGCAAAGAAATGGGATTGCCTCTGGTCAGTCCGGTTGCAGAAAATAAATGGGATTGCCTCTGTTCAGTCCCGTTGCAGAAAATAAATGGGATTGCCACTGTTCAGTACGGTGGCAGAAAATAAATGGGATTGCCTCTGGTCAGTCCGGTTGCAGAAAATAAATGGGATTGCCTCTGTTCAGTCCAGTTGCAGAAAATAAATGGGATTGCCTCTGTTCAGTCCAGTTGCAGAAAATAAATGGGATTGCCTCTATTCAGTCCGACGGCAGAAAAGAAATGGGATTGCCTCTGTTCAGTCCGACGGCAGAAAAGAAATGGGATTGCCTCTGTTCAGTCCAGTTGCAGAAAATAAATGGGATTGCCACTGTTCAGTACGGTGGCAGAAAATAAATGGGATTGCCTCTGGTCAGTCCGGTTGCAGAAAATAAATGGGATTGCCTCTGTTCAGTCCAGTTGCAGAAAATAAATGGGATTGCCTCTATTCAGTCCGACGGCAGAAAAGAAATGGGATTGCCTCTGTTCAGTCCGACGGCAGAAAAGAAATGGGATTGCCTCTGTTCAGTCCCGTTGCAGAAAATAAATGGGATTGCCACTGTTCAGTACGGTGGCAGAAAATAAATGGGATTGCCACTGTTCAGTCCGGTGGCAGAGAAGAAATGGGATTGAGAGAGAAGAACATAGTATTTAGGCGAGCGAGCGAGAGAAACTGCGATGCGATGCGATGCGTTACGATGCGATACGATGCGATGCGATAGTATTTAGGGGAGCGAGTGAGAGAAACTGTGCTCCTATCACATTGCAATTGCTATTAAATTAATTTCTGAGCGGGCACCGGCTAATAAACCACTGTTCAGTCCGATGGCAGAAAAGAAATGGGATTGCCTCTGTTCAGTCCGGTTGCAGAAAATAAATGGGATTGCCACTGTTCAGTCCGGTGGCAGAGAAGAAATGGGATTGAAAGAGAAGAACATAGTATTTAGAGGAGCGAGTGAGAGAAACTGTGCTCCTATCACATTGCAATTGCTATTAAATTAATTTCCGAGCGGGCACCGGCTAATAAACCACTGTTCAGTCCGATGGCAGAAAAGAAATGGGATTGCCCCTGTTTAGTCCGGTTGCAGAAAATAAATGGGATTGCCACTGTTCAGTACGGTGGCAGAAAATAAATGGGATTGCCACTGTTCAGTCCGACGGCAGAAAAGAATTTGGGATTGCCACTGTTCAGTACGGTGGCAGAAAATAAATGGGATTGCCACTGTTCAGTCCGGTGGCAGAGAAGAAATGGGATTGAAAGAGAAGAACATATAATTTAGGGGAGCGAGTGAGAGAAACTGTGCTCCTATCACATTGCAATTGCTATTAAATTAATTTCCGAGCGGGCACCGGCTAATAAACCACAGTTCAGTCCGATGGCAGAAAAGAAATGGGATTGCCTCTATTCAGTCCGACGGCAGAAAAGAAATTGGATTGCCTCTGTTCAGTCCGGTTGCAGAAAATAAATGGGATTGCCACTGTTCAGTACGGTGGCAGAAAATAAATGGGATTGCCTCTGTTCAGTCCGACGGCAGAAAAGAAATGGGATTGCCTTTGTTCAGTCCAGTTGCAGAAAATAAATGGGATTGCCACTGTTCAGTCCGGTGGCAGAGAAGAAATGGGATTGAAAGAGAAGAACATAGTATTTAGGGGAGCGAGTGAGAGAAACTGTGCTCCTATCACATTGCAATTGCTATTAAATTAATTTCCGAGCGGGCACCGGCTAATAAACCACTGTTCAGTCCGATGGCAGAAAAGAAATGGGATTGCCTCTGTTTAGTCCGGTTGCAGAAAATAAATGGGATTGCCACTGTTCAGTATGGTGGCAGAAAATAAATGGGATTGCCTCTGTTCAGTCCGACGGCAGAAAAGAAATGGGATTGCCTCTGTTCAGTCCAGTTGCAGAAAATAAATGGGATTGCCACTGTTCAGTACGGTGGCAGAAAATAAATGGGATTGCCACTGTTCAGTCCGGTGGCAGAGAAGAAATGGGATTGACACTGTTCAGTCCGGTGGCAGAGAAGAAATGGGATTGCCACTGTTCAGTCCGGTCGCAGAAAATAAATGGGATTGACACTGTTCAGTACGGTGACAGAAAATAAATGGTATTGCCACTGTTCAGTCCCGTTGCAGAAAATAAATGGGATTGCCACTGTTCAGTCCGGTTGCAGAAAATAAATGGGATTGGCACTGTTCAGTACGGTGGCAGAAAATAAATGGGATTGCCACTGTTCAGTACGGTGGCAGAAAATAAATGGGATTGCCACTGTTCAGTACGGTGGCAGAAAATAAATGGGATTGCCACTGTTCAGTCCGGTGGCAGAGAAGAAATGGGATTGACACTGTTCAGTCCGGTGGCAGAGAAGAAATGGGATTGCCACTGTTCAGTCCGGTCGCAGAAAATAAATGGGATTGCCACTGTTCAGTACGGTGACAGAAAATAAATGGGATTGCCACTGTTCAGTACGGTGGTAGAAAATAAATGGGATTGCCTCTGGTCAGTCCGGTTGCAGAAAATAAATGGGATTGCCTCTGTTCAGTCCAGTTGCAGAAAATAAATGGGATTGCCTCTGTTCAGTCCAGTTGCAGAAAATAAATGGGATTGCCTCTATTCAGTCCGACGGCAGAAAAGAAATGGGATTGCCTCTGTTCAGTCCGACGGCAGAAAAGAAATGGGATTGCCTCTGTTCAGTCCAGTTGCAGAAAATAAATGGGATTGCCACTGTTCAGTACGGTGGCAGAAAATAAATGGGATTGCCTCTGGTCAGTCCGGTTGCAGAAAATAAATGGGATTGCCTCTGTTCAGTCCAGTTGCAGAAAATAAATGGGATTGCCTCTGTTCAGTCCAGTTGCAGAAAATAAATGGGATTGCCTCTATTCAGTCCAACGGCAGAAAAGAAGTGGGATTGCCACTGTTCAGTCCGGTTGCAGAAAATAAATGGGATTGGCACTGTTCAGTACGGTGGCAGAAAATAAATGGGATTGCCACTGTTCAGTACGGTGGCAGAAAATAAATGGGATTGCCACTGTTCAGTACGGTGGCAGAAAATAAATGGGATTGCCACTGTTCAGTCCGGTTGCAGAAAATAAATGGGATTGCCACTGTTCAGTACGGTGGCAGAAAATAAATGGGATAGCCACTGTTCAGTCCGGTCGCAGAAAATAAATGGGATTGCCACTGTTCAGTACGGTGGCAGAAAATAAATGGGATTGCCTCTGGTCAGTCCAGTTGCAGAAAACAGGAAGTGGGTTATATCTATGGTATAACCGCAAGGGTGACGTAGGACTATCGTTGATTTAGAGATCATTTGTATAAAGTTGAATCTGAATTCATTCTGAATGAATGAATATTTGGAGAACTTCGAAAACGAGAGCGTTACGTTGGAGGCACAAGGTTTTATGCATCCAATATTGGATACGGAAATATCCTACTGATGGGGAAGAATAATCTTCAGAAGCTATCCTGTTGATTGCGATTGATTGAAAAACCACAAAACCAAATGTATTTGGTCACAGTGTTACATGGATAGAAAACATTCAATTAAACTCTTTCACATGAATATATTTTGAAAATTCCCAAAGGAACTGGCAGATTATTTTCAGTAACGATTAGATATTTCCACATTTTCCTCGATACTTGGAATGCCAACTCGATAACCACCTGTTAATAGCACTTGATTGAAACATATTTGGTCACAGTGTTACATGGATAGAAAACATTCAATTAAATTCTTTCACATGAATATATTTTGAAAATTCCCAAAGGAACTGGCAGATTATTTTCAGTAACGATTAGATATTTCCACATTTTCCTCGATACTGGAAGCCCACCAGTGGTTAATGCCAACTCGATAACCACCTGTTAATAGCACTTGATTGACACATATTTGGTCACAGTGTTACATGGATAGAAAACATTCAATTAAACTCTTTCATATGAATATATTTTGAAAATTCCCAGAGGAACTGGCAGATTATTTTCAGTAACGATTAGTTATTTCCACATTTTCCTCGATACTGGAAGCCCACCAGTGGTTAATACCAACTCGATAACCACCTGTTAATAGCACTTGATTGAAACATATTTGGTCACAGTATTACATGGATAGAAAACATTCAATTAAACTCTTTCACATGAATATATTTTGAAAATTCCCAAAGGAACTGGCAGATTATTTTCCAGCAATGATTAGATCTTTCCGGAACTTTCTCGATGCTGAATGGCATCCTAACGGAAAGAGTTCTGCGCGTGTATGTGTCGATCCTTCACCAGCACGTTAGGCAACGATATTGTCTTGTCGATGTCCTCACGAAAAATGAATGTGTCTCACCACCAGAATATCGCTTAAGTATGCTTTTTGTGTGTGATTGAATCGAGAGAAGGTGTGGTTTACAATGGCAATTTGGAAGGCAAACTAGAGGGGAATGAACTCTCTGAGCTCGGAACTTTCGGCGACTGAGCAATAATCGATTGCGGGCGCATACAATATTGGATACGGAAATATCCTACTGATGGGGAAGAATAATCTTCTGAAGCTATCCTGTTAATTGCGATTGATTGAAAAACCACAAAACCAAATGTATTTGGTCACAGTGTTACATGGATAGAAAACATTCAATTAAACTCTTTCACATGAATATATTTTGAAAATTCCCAAAGGAACTGGCAGATTATTTTCAGTAACGATTAGATATTTCCACATTTTCCTCGATACTGGAAGCCCACCAGTGGTTAATGCCAACTCGATAACCACCTGTTAATAGCACTTGATTGAAACATATTTGGTCACAGTGTTACATGGATAGAAAACATTCAATTAAACTCTTTCACATGAATATATTTTGAAAATTCCCAAAGGAACTGGCAGATTATTTTCCAGCAATGATTAGATCTTTCCGGAACTTTCTCGATGCTGAATGGCATCCTAACGGAAAGAGTTCTGCGCGTGTATGTGTCGATCCCTCGCCGTCCAGCTCGTCCAGCAACGATGTTGTCCAGTCGGTGTCCACACAAAGAATGATCGTTACTGCAGCGGAGCGGGGATTTTTAAGCTGACTGGCTGGCTCGAGAATTACGCATGTGTGATACTGCGACTAATGTTTCGTTCATTTTTTTTCTTTTTCCTTTCCAATCGTGCTTCATTCTATTTCGCTGCTGCTCTGGTTGCCCGTTTTGGTCGGTACGATTTGAGGAGCACAAAATGGACCAATCAAAAATGGGCACATAGGGCATTTGGACAATGCTTGATATTTAACAATTATTCAATTATTTATCTCAAGAAAAATGAAATGTTATTCGTTATGATAGATGCGTAGATATATTTCCTATCGATTGATGCAAAAACCTTCGCGATCTATTGAGAAATGCTCGAGTTATAAGCGTTCCAAATCTTGCATTTTTTCCTACTTGTTCAGTGCCTAGATTTCCATTTCACCCCCTATATCTTCCGGTTAGACGTAGTCCTACGTCAATAAATGGGATTGCCTCTGTTCAGTCCAGTTGCAGAAAATAAATGGGATTGCCTCTGTTCAGTCCAGTTGCAGAAAATAAATGGGATTGCCTCTATTCAGTCCGACGGCAGAAAAGAAATGGGATTGCCTCTGTTCAGTCCGACGGCAGAAAAGAAATGGGATTGCCTCTGTTCAGTCCAGTTGCAGAAAATAAATGGGATTGCCACTGTTCAGTACGGTGGCAGAAAATAAATGGGATTGCCACTGTTCAGTCCGGTGGCAGAGAAGAAATGGGATTGAGAGAGAAGAACATAGTATTTAGGCGAGCGAGCGAGAGAAACTGCGATGCGATGCGATGCGATACGATGCGATGCGATAGTATTTAGAGGAGCGAGTGAGAGAAACTCTTTTCCTATCACATTGCAAATGCAATTAAATTAATTTCGCGATGCGATGCGATGCGATGCGATCAGTCCGACGGCAGAAAAGAAATGGGATTGCCACTGTTCAGTCCAGTTGCAGAAAATAAATGGGATTGCCACTGTTCATTACGGTGGCAGAAAATAAATGGGATTGCCACTGTTCAGTCCGGTTGCAGAAAATAAATGGGATTGGCGCTGTTCAGTACGGTGGCAGAAAATAAATGGGATTGCCACTGTTCAGTACGGTGGCAGAAAATAAATGGGATTGCCACTGTTCAGTACGGTGGCAGAAAATAAATGGGATTGCCTCTGGTCAGTCCGGTTGCAGAAAATAAATGGGATTGCCTCTGTTCAGTCCAGTTGCAGAAAATAAATGGGATTGCCTCTGTTCAGTCCAGTTGCAGAAAATAAATGGGATTGCCTCTATTCAGTCCGACGGCAGAAAAGAAATGGGATTGCCTCTGTTCAGTCCGACGGCAGAAAAGAAATGGGATTGCCACTGTTCAGTCCGGTGGCAGAGAAGAAATGGGATTGAGAGAGAAGAACATAGTATTTAGGCGAGCGAGCGAGAGAAACTGCGATGCGATGCGATGCGATACGATGCGATACGATGCGATACGATGCGATGCGATAGTATTTAGGGGAGCGAGTGAGAGAAACTGTGCTCCTATCACATTGCAATTGCTATTAAATTAATTTCCGAGCGGGCACCGGCTAATAAACCACTGTTCAGTCCGATGGCAGAAAAGAAATGGGATTGCCTCTGTTCAGTCCGGTTGCAGAAAATAAATGGGATTGCCACTGTTCAGTTCGGTGGCAGAGAAGAAATGGGATTGAAAGAGAAGAACATAGTATTTAGGCGAGCGAGCGAGAGAAACTGCGATGCGACGCGATGCGTTACGATGCGATACGATGCGATGCGATAGTATTTAGGGGAGCGAGTGAGAGAAACTGTGCTCCTATCACATTGCAATTGCTATTAAATTAATTTCTGAGCGGGCACCGGCTAATAAACCACTGTTCAGTCCGATGGCAGAAAAGAAATGGGATTGCCTCTGTTCAGTCCGGTTGCAGAAAATAAATGGGATTGGCACTGTTCAGTACGGTGGCAGAAAATAAATGGGATTGCCACTGTTCAGTACGGTGGCAGAAAATAAATGGGATTGCCACTGTTCAGTACGGTGGCAGAAAATAAATGGGATTGCCACTGTTCAGTCCGGTTGCAGAAAATAAATGGGATTGCCACTGTTCAGTACGGTGGCAGAAAATAAATGGGATTTCCACTGTTCAGTCCGGTGGCAGAGAAGAAATGGGATTGACACTGTTCAGTCCGGTGGCAGAGAAGAAATGGGATTGCCACTGTTCAGTACGGTGACAGAAAATAAATGGGATTGCCACTGTTCAGTCCGGTCGCAGAAAATAAATGGGATTGCCACTGTTCAGTACGGTGACAGAAAATAAATGGGATTGCCACTGTTAAGTACGGTGGCAGAAAATAAATGGGATTGCCTCTGGTCAGTCCGGTTGCAGAAAATAAATGGGATTGCTTCTGTTCAGTCCAGTTGCAGAAAATAAATGGGATTGCCTCTGTTCAGTCCAGTTGCAGAAAATAAATGGGATTGCCTCTATTCAGTCCGACGGCAGAAAAGAAATAGGATTGCCTCTGTTCAGTCCGACGGCAGAAAAGAAATGGGATTGCCTCTGTTCAGTCCAGTTGCAGAAAATAAATGGGATTGCCACTGTTCAGTACGGTGGCAGAAAATAAATGGGATTGCCTCTGTTCAGTCCAGTTGCAGAAAATAAATGGGATTGCCTCTGTTCAGTCCAGTTGCAGAAAATAAATGGGATTGCCTCTATTCAGTCCGACGGCAGAAAAGAAATGGGATTGCCTCTGTTCAGTCCGACGGCAGAAAAGAAATGGGATTGCTTCTGTTCAGTCCCGTTGCAGAAAATAAATGGGATTGCCACTGTTCAGTACTGTGGCAGAAAATAAATGGGATTGCCACTGTTCAGTCCGGTGGCAGAGAAGAAATGGGATTGAGAGAGAAGAACATAGTATTTAGGCGAGCGAGCGAGAGAAACTGCGATGCGATGCGATGCGATACGATGCGATATGATGCGATGCGATAGTATTTAGGGGAGCGAGTGAGAGAAACTGTGCTCCTATCACATTGCAATTGCTATTAAATTAATTTCTGAGCGGGCACTGGCTAATAAACCACTGTTCAGTCCGATGGCAGAAAAGAAATGGGATTGCCTCTGTTCAGTCCGGTTGCAGAAAATAAATTGGATTGCCACTGTTCAGTCCGGTGGCAGAGAAGAAATGGGATTGAAAGAGAAGAACATAGTATTTAGAGGAGCGAGTGAGAGAAACTGTGCTCCTATCACATTGCAATTGCTATTAAATTAATTTCCGAGCGGGCACCGGCTAATAAACCACTGTTCAGTCCGATGGCAGAAAAGAAATGGGATTGCCTCTGTTCAGTCCGGTTGCAGAAAATAAATGGGATTGCCACTGTTCAGTTCGGTGGCAGAAAATAAATGGGATTGCCACTGTTCAGTCCGACGGCAGAAAAGAATTTGGGATTGCCACTGTTCAGTACGGTGGCAGAAAATAAATGGGATAGCCTCTATTCAGTCCGACGGTAGAAAAGAAATGGGATTGCCTCTGTTCAGTCCGGTTGCAGAAAATAAATGGGATTGCCACTGTTCAGTACGGTGGCAGAAAATAAATGGGATTGGCACTGTTCAGTACGGTGGCAGAAAATAAATGGGATTGCCACTGTTCAGTACGGTGGCAGAAAATAAATGGGATTGCCACTGTTCAGTACGGTGGCAGAAAATAAATGGGATTGCCACTGTTCAGTACGGTGGCAGAAAATAAATGGGATTGCCACTGTTCAGTCCGGTGGCAGAGAAGAAATGGGATTGAGAGAGAAGAACATAGTATTTAGGCGAGCGAGCGAGAGAAACTGCGATGCGATGCGATGCGATACGATGCGATACGATGCGATGCGATAGTATTTAGGGGAGCGAGTGAGAGAAACTGTGCTCCTATCACATTGCAATTGCTATTAAATTAATGTCCGAGCGGGCACCGGCTAATAAACCACTGTTCAGTCCGATGGCAGAAAAGAAATGGGATTGCCTCTGTTCAGTCCGGTTGCAGAAAATAAATGGGATTGGCACTGTTCAGTACGGTGGCAGAAAATAAATGGGATTGCCACTGTTCAGTAAGGTGGCAGAAAATAAATGGGATTGCCACTGTTCAGTACGGTGGCAGAAAATAAATGGGATTGCCACTGTTCAGTCCGGTGGCAGAGAAGAAATGGGATTGAGAGAGAAGAACATAGTATTTAGGCCAGCGAGCTAGAGAAACTGCGATGCGATGCGATGCGATACGATGCGATACGATGCGATGCGATAGTATTTAGGCGAGCGAGCGAGAGAAACTGCGATGCGATGCGATGCGATACGATGCGATACGATGCGATGCGATAGTATTTAGGGGAGCGAGTGAGAGAAACTGTGCTCCTATCACATTGCAATTGCTATTAAATTAATGTCCGAGCGGGCACCGGCTAATAAACCACTGTTCAGTCCGATGGCAGAAAAGAAATGGGATTGCCTCTGTTCAGTCCGGTTGCAGAAAATAAATGGGATTGGCACTGTTCAGTACGGTGGCAGAAAATAAATGGGATTGCCACTGTTCAGTAAGGTGGCAGAAAAGAAATGGGATTGCCTCTGTTCAGTCCGGTTGCAGAAAATAAATGGGATTGCCTCTGTTCAGTCCAGTTGCAGAAAATAAATGGGATTGCCTCTGTTCAGTCCCGTTGCAGAAAATAAATGGGATTGCCACTGTTCAGTACGGTGGCAGAAAATAAATGGAATTGCCTCTGGTCAGTCCGGTTGCAGAAAATAAATGGGATTGCCTCTGTTCAGTCCAGTTGCAGAAAATAAATGGGATTGCCTCTATTCAGTCCGACGGCAGAAAAGAAATGGGATTGCCTCTGTTCAGTCCGACGGCAGAAAAGAAATGGGATTGCCTCTGTTCAGTCCCGTTGCAGAAAATAAATGGGATTGCCACTGTTCAGTCCGACGGCAGAAAAGAAATGGGATTGCCTCTGTTCAGTCCAGTTGCAGAAAATAAATGGGAATGCCTCTGTTCAGTCCAGTTGCAGAAAATAAATGGGATTGCCTCTATTCAGTCCGACGGCAGAAAAGAAATGGGATTGCCTATGTTCAGTCCGACGGCAGCAAAGAAATGGGATTGCCTCTGGTCAGTCCGGTTGCAGAAAATAAATGGGATTGCCTCTGTTCAGTCCCGTTGCAGAAAATAAATGGGATTGCCACTGTTCAGTACGGTGGCAGAAAATAAATGGGATTGCCTCTGGTCAGTCCGGTTGCAGAAAATAAATGGGATTGCCTCTGTTCAGTCCAGTTGCAGAAAATAAATGGGATTGCCTCTGTTCAGTCCAGTTGCAGAAAATAAATGGGATTGCCTCTATTCAGTCCGACGGCAGAAAAGAAATGGGATTGCCTCTGTTCAGTCCGACGGCAGAAAAGAAATGGGATTGCCTCTGTTCAGTCCAGTTGCAGAAAATAAATGGGATTGCCACTGTTCAGTACGGTGGCAGAAAATAAATGGGATTGCCTCTGGTCAGTCCGGTTGCAGAAAATAAATGGGATTGCCTCTGTTCAGTCCAGTTGCAGAAAATAAATGGGATTGCCTCTGTTCAGTCCAGTTGCAGAAAATAAATGGGATTGCCTCTATTCAGTCCGACGGCAGAAAAGAAATGGGATTGCCTCTGTTCAGTCCGACGGCAGAAAAGAAATGGGATTGCCTCTGTTCAGTCCCGTTGCAGAAAATAAATGGGATTGCCACTGTTCAGTACGGTGGCAGAAAATAAATGGGATTGCCACTGTTCAGTACGGTGGCAGAAAATAAATGGGATTGCCACTGTTCAGTCCGGTGGCAGAGAAGAAATGGGATTGAGAGAGAAGAACATAGTATTTAGGCGAGCGAGCGAGAGAAACTGCGATGCGATGCGATGCGTTACGATGCGATACGATGCGATGCGATAGTATTTAGGGGAGCGAGTGAGAGAAACTGTGCTCCTATCACATTGCAATTGCTATTAAATTAATTTCTGAGCGGGCACCGGCTAATAAACCACTGTTCAGTCCGATGGCAGAAAAGAAATGGGATTGCCTCTGTTCAGTCCGGTTGCAGAAAATAAATGGGATTGCCACTGTTCAGTCCGGTGGCAGAGAAGAAATGGGATTGAAAGAGAAGAACATAGTATTTAGAGGAGCGAGTGAGAGAAACTGTGCTCCTATCACATTGCAATTGCTATTAAATTAATTTCCGAGCGGGCACCGGCTAATAAACCACTGTTCAGTCCGATGGCAGAAAAGAAATGGGATTGCCCCTGTTTAGTCCGGTTGCAGAAAATAAATGGGATTGCCACTGTTCAGTACGGTGGCAGAAAATAAATGGGATTGCCACTGTTCAGTCCGACGGCAGAAAAGAATTTGGGATTGCCACTGTTCAGTACGGTGGCAGAAAATAAATGGGATTGCCACTGTTCAGTCCGGTGGCAGAGAAGAAATGGGATTGAAAGAGAAGAACATATAATTTAGGGGAGCGAGTGAGAGAAACTGTGCTCCTATCACATTGCAATTGCTATTAAATTAATTTCCGAGCGGGCACCGGCTAATAAACCACAGTTCAGTCCGATGGCAGAAAAGAAATGGGATTGCCTCTATTCAGTCCGACGGCAGAAAAGAAATTGGATTGCCTCTGTTCAGTCCGGTTGCAGAAAATAAATGGGATTGCCACTATTCAGTACGGTGGCAGAAAATAAATGGGATTGCCTCTGTTCAGTCCGACGGCAGAAAAGAAATGGGATTGCCTTTGTTCAGTCCAGTTGCAGAAAATAAATGGGATTGCCACTGTTCAGTCCGGTGGCAGAGAAGAAATGGGATTGAAAGAGAAGAACATAGTATTTAGGGGAGCGAGTGAGAGAAACTGTGCTCCTATCACATTGCAATTGCTATTAAATTAATTTCCGAGCGGGCACCGGCTAATAAACCACTGTTCAGTCCGATGGCAGAAAAGAAATGGGATTGCCTCTGTTTAGTCCGGTTGCAGAAAATAAATGGGATTGCCACTGTTCAGTATGGTGGCAGAAAATAAATGGGATTGCCACTGTTCAGTCCGACGGCAGAAAAGAAATGGGATTGCCTCTGTTCAGTCCAGTTGCAGAAAATAAATGGGATTGCCACTGTTCAGTACGGTGGCAGAAAATAAATGGGATTGCCACTGTTCAGTCCGGTGGCAGAGAAGAAATGGGATTGAAAGAGAAGAATATAGTATTTAAAGAGCGATGCGATGCGATGCGATGCGATGCGATGCGATGCGATGCGATGCGATGCGATGCGATGCGATGCGATGCGATGCGATGCGATGCGAGAGAAACTATTAGCGGGCACCGGCTAATAAACCACTGTTCAGTCCGATGGCAGAAAAGAAATGGGATAGCCTCTATTCAGTCCGACGGTAGAAAAGAAATGGGATTGCCTCTGTTCAGTCCGGTTGCAGAAAATAAATGGGATTGCCACTGTTCAGTACGGTGGCAGAAAATAAATGGGATTGCCACTGTTCAGTCCGGTTGCAGAAAATAAATGGGATTGCCACTGTTCAGTCAGGTGGCAGAGAAGAAATGGGATTGAAAGAGAAGAATATAGTATTTAAAGAGCGATGCGATGCGATGCGATGCGATGCGATGCGAGAGAAACTATTAGCGGGCACCGGCTAATAAACCACTGTTCAGTCCGATGGCAGAAAAGAAATGCGAATGCCTCTGTTCAGTCCGGTTGCAGAAAATAAATGGGATTGCCACTGTTCAGTACGGTGGCAGAAAATAAATGGGATTGCCACTTCAGTCCGGTTGCAGAAAATAAATGGGATTGCCACTGTTCAGTACGGTGGCAGAAAATAAATGGGATTGCCACTGTTCAGTCCGGTGGCAGAGAAGAAATGGGATTGAGAGAGAAGAACATAGTATTTAGGCGAGCGAGCGAGAGAAACAATTTTCCTATGCGATGCGATGCGATGCGATGCGATGCGATGCGATGCGATGCGATGCGATACGATGCGATGCGATAGTATTTAGGGGAGCGAGTGAGAGAAACTGTGCTCCTATCACATTGCAATTGCTATTAAATTAATTTCTGAGCGGGCACCGGCTAATAACCCACTGTTCAGTCCGATGGCAGAAAAGAAATGGGATTGCCTCTGTTCAGTCCGGTTGCAGAAAATAAATGGGATTGCCACTGTTCAGTCCGGTGGCAGAGAAGAAATGGGGTTGAAAGAGAAGAACATAGTATTTAGAGGAGCGAGTGAGAGAAACTGTGCTCCTATCACATTGCAATTGCTATTAAATTAATTTCCGAGCGGGCACCGGCTAATAAACCACTTTTCAGTACGGTGGCATAAAATAAATGGGATTGCCTCTGTTCAGTCCGACGGCAGAAAAGAAATGGGATTGCCTCTGTTCAGTACGGTGGCAGAAAATAAATGGGATTGAGAGAGAAGAACATAGTATTTAGGCGAGCGAGCGAGAGAAACTATTTTCATATAACATTGCAAATGCAAATAAATTAATTTCGCGATGCGATGCGATGCGATGCGATGCGATTGCCACTGTTCAGTACGGTGGCAGAAAATAAATGGGATTGCCACTGTTCAGTCCGACGGCAGAAAAGAATTTGGTATTGCCACTGTTCAGTCCGGTGGCAGAGAAGAAATGGGATTGAATGAGAAGAACATAGTATTTAGAGAGCGATGCGATGCGATGCGATGCGATGCGATGCGATGCGATGCGATGCGATGCGATGCAATGCGATGCGATGCGATGCGATGCGATGCAATGCGATGCAATGCAATGCGATGCGATGCGATGCGATGCGATGCGATGCGATCAGTCCGACGGCAGAAAAGAAATGGGATTGCCACTGTTCAGTCCGGTTGCAGAAAATAAATGGGATTGCCACTGCTCAGTCCGGTGGCAGAGAAGAAATGGGATTGAGAGAGCAGAACATAGTATTTAGGCGAGCGAGCGAGAGAAACTATTGCAATTGCTATTAAATTAATTTCTGAGCGGGCACCGGCTAATAAACCACTGTTCAGTCCGATGGCAGAAAAGAAATGGGATTGCCTCTGTTCAGTCCGGTTGCAGAAAATAAATGGGATTGCCACTGTTCAGTCCGGTTGCAGAAAATAAATGGGATTGCCACTGTTCAGTACGGTGGCAGAGAAGAAATGGGATTGAAAGAGAAGAACATAGTATTTAGAGGAGCGAGTGAGAGAAACTGTGCTCCTATCACATTGCAATTGCTATTAAATTAATTTCCGAGCGGGCACCGGCTAATAAACCACAGTTCAGTCCGATGGCAGAAAAGAAATGGGATTGCCTCTATTCAGTCCGACGGCAGAAAAGAAATGGGATTGCCTCTGTTCAGTCCAGTTGCAGAAAATAAATGGGATTGCCACTGCTCAGTCCGGTGGCAGAGAAGAAATGGGGTTGAAAGAGAAGAACATAGTATTTAGAGGAGCGAGTGAGAGAAACTGTGCTCCTATCACATTGCAATTGCTATTAAATTAATTTCCGAGCGGGCACCGGCTAATAAACCACTTTTCAGTACGGTGGCATAAAATAAATGGGATTGCCTCTGTTCAGTCCGACGGCAGAAAAGAAATGGGATTGCCTCTGTTCAGTACGGTGGCAGAAAATAAATGGGATTGAGAGAGAAGAACATAGTATTTAGGCGAGCGAGCGAGAGAAACTATTTTCATATAACATTGCAAATGCAAATAAATTAATTTCGCGATGCGATGCGATGCGATGCGATGCGATTGCCACTGTTCAGTACGGTGGCAGAAAATAAATGGGATTGCCACTGTTCAGTCCGACGGCAGAAAAGAATTTGGTATTGCCACTGTTCAGTCCGGTGGCAGAGAAGAAATGGGATTGAATGAGAAGAACATAGTATTTAGAGAGCGATGCGATGCGATGCGATGCGATGCGATGCGATGCGATGCGATGCGATGCGATGCAATGCGATGCGATGCGATGCGATGCGATGCAATGCGATGCAATGCAATGCGATGCGATGCGATGCGATGCGATGCGATGCGATCAGTCCGACGGCAGAAAAGAAATGGGATTGCCACTGTTCAGTCCGGTTGCAGAAAATAAATGGGATTGCCACTGCTCAGTCCGGTGGCAGAGAAGAAATGGGATTGAGAGAGCAGAACATAGTATTTAGGCGAGCGAGCGAGAGAAACTATTGCAATTGCTATTAAATTAATTTCTGAGCGGGCACCGGCTAATAAACCACTGTTCAGTCCGATGGCAGAAAAGAAATGGGATTGCCTCTGTTCAGTCCGGTTGCAGAAAATAAATGGGATTGCCACTGTTCAGTCCGGTGGCAGAGAAGAAATGGGATTGAAAGAGAAGAACATAGTATTTAGAGGAGCGAGTGAGAGAAACTGTGCTCCTATCACATTGCAATTGCTATTAAATTAATTTCCGAGCGGGTACCGGCTAATAAACCACTGTTCAGTACGGTGGCAGAAAATAAATGGGATTGCCACTGTTCAGTCCGGTTGCAGAAAATAAATGGGATTGCCACTGTTCAGTACGGTGGCAGAAAATAAATGGGATTGCCACTGTTCAGTCCGGTTGCAGAAAATAAATGGGATTGCCACTGCTCAGTCCGGTGGCAGAGAAGAAATGGGATTGAGAGAGCAGAACATAGTATTTAGGCGAGCGAGCGAGAGAAACTATTGCAATTGCTATTAAATTAATTTCTGAGCGGGCACCGGCTAATAAACCACTGTTCAGTCCGATGGCAGAAAAGAAATGGGATTGCCTCTGTTCAGTCCGGTTGCAGAAAATAAATGGGATTGCCACTGTTCAGTCCGGTGGCAGAGAAGAAATGGGATTGAAAGAGAAGAACATAGTATTTAGAGGAGCGAGTGAGAGAAACTGTGCTCCTATCACATTGCAATTGCTATTAAATTAATTTCCGAGCGGGCACCGGCTAATAAACCACTGTTCAGTACGGTGGCAGAAAATAAATGGGATTGCCACTGTTCAGTCCGGTTGCAGAAAATAAATGGGATTGCCACTGTTCAGTACGGTGGCAGAAAATAAATGGGATTGCCACTGTTCAGTCCGGTGGCAGAAAAGAAATGGGATTGCCTCTGTTCAGTCCGGTTGCAGAAAATAAATGGGATTGCCACTGTTCAGTCCGGTTGCAGAAAATAAATGGGATTGCCACTGTTCAGTACGGTGGCAGAAAATAAATGGGATTGCCACTGTTCAGTCCGGTGGCAGAGAAGAAATGGAATTGAGAGAGAAGAACATAGTATTTAGGCGAGCGAGCGAGAGAAACTATTTTCCTATCACATTGCAAATGCAACTAAATTAAATTCGCGATGCGATCAGTCCGACGGCAGAAAATAAATGGGATTGCCTCTGTTCAGTCCGGTTGCAGAAAATAAATGGTATTGCCACTGTTCAGTCCGGTTGCAGAAAATAAATGGGATTGCCACTGTTCAGTACGGTGGCAGAAAATAAATGGGATTGCCACTGTTCAGTACGGTGGCAGAAAAGAAATGGGATTGCCCCTGTTCAGTCCAGTTGCAGAAAATAAATGGGATTGCCTCTGTTCAGTCCGACGGCAGAAAAGAAATGGGATTGCCTCTGTTCAGTCCAGTTGCAGAAAATAAATGGGATTGCCTCTGTTCAGTCCGACGGTAGAAAAGAAATGGGATTGCCTCTGTTCAGTCCGGTTGCAGAAAATAAATGGGATTGCCTCTGTTCAGTCCGGTTGCAGAAAATAAATGGGATTGCCACTGTTCAGTCCGGTTGCAGAAAATAAATGGGATTGCCACTGTTCAGTACGGTGGCAGAAAATAAATGGGATTGCCACTGTTCAGTCCGGTGGCAGAGAAGAAATGGAATTGAGAGAGAAGAACATAGTATTTAGGCGAGCGAGCGAGAGAAACTATTTTCCTATCACATTGCAAATGCAACTAAATTAAATTCGCGATGCGATGCGATGCGATGCGATCAGTCCGACGGCAGAAAATAAATGGGATTGCCTCTGTTCAGTCCGGTTGCTGAAAATAAATGGTATTGCCACTGTTCAGTCCCGTTGCAGAAAATAAATGGAATTGCCACTGTTCAGTACGGTGGCAGAAAATAAATGGGATTGCCACTGTTCAGTACGGTGGCAGAAAAGAAATGGGATTGCCCCTGTTCAGTCCAGTTGCAGAAAATAAATGGGATTGCCTCTGTTCAGTCCGACGGAAGAAAAGAAATGGGATTGCCTCTGTTCAGTCCAGTTGCAGAAAATAAATGGGATTGCCACTGTTCAGTACGGTGGCAGAAAATAAATGGGATAGCCTCTATTCAGTCCGACGGTAGAAAAGAAATGGGATTGCCTCTGTTCAGTCCGGTTGCAGAAAATAAATGGGATTGCCTCTGTTCAGTCCGGTTGCAGAAAATAAATGGGATTGCCACTGTTCAGTCCGGTTGCAGAAAATAAATGGGATTGCCACTGTTCAGTACGGTGGCAAAAAATAAATGGGATTGCCACTGTTCAGTCCGGTGGCAGAGAAGAAATGGAATTGAGAGAGTAGAACATAGTATTTAGGCGAGCGAGCGAGAGAAACTATTTTCCCATCACATTGCAAATGCAACTAAATTAAATTCGCGATGCGATGCGATCAGTCCGACGGCAGAAAATAAATGGGATTGCCTCTGTTCAGTCCGGTTGCAGAAAATAAATGGGATTGCCACTGTTCAGTCCGGTTGCAGAAAATAAATGGGATTGCCACTGTTCAGTACGGTGGCAGAAAATAAATGGGATTGCCACTGTTCAGTACGGTGGCAGAAAAAAAATGGGATTGAGAGAGAAGAACATAGTATTTAGGCGAGCGAGCGAGAGAAACTATTTTCCTATCACATTGCAAATGCAACTAAATTAATTTCGCGATGCGATGCGATGCGATGCGATGCGATGCGATTGCCACTGTTCAGTACGGTGGCAGAAAATAAATGGGATTGCCACTGTTCAGTCCGACGGCAGAAAAGAATTTGGGATTGCCACTGTTCAGTACGGTGGCAGAAAATAAATGGGATTGCCACTGTTCAGTCCGACGGCAGAAAAGAATTTGGTATTGCCACTGTTCAGTCCGGTGGCAGAGAAGAAATGGGATTGAAAGAGAAGAACATAGAATTTAGGGGAGCGAGTGAGAGAAACTGTGCTCCTATCACATTGCAATTGCTATTAAATTAATTTCCGAGCGGGCACCGGCTAATAAACCACAGTTCAGTCCGATGGCAGAAAAGAAATGGGATTGCCTCTATTCAGTCCGACGGCAGAAAAGAAATGGGATTGCCTCTGTTCAGTCCAGTTGCAGAAAATAAATGGGATTGCCTCTGTTCAGTCCAGTTGCAGAAAATAAATGGGATTGCCACTGTTCAGTCCGGTGGCAGAGAAGAAATGGGATTGAAAGAGAAGAACATAGAATTTAGGGGAGCGAGTGAGAGAAACTGTGCTCCTATCACATTGCAATTGCTATTAAATTAATTTCCGAGCGGGCACCGGCTAATAAACCACAGTTCAGTCCGATGGCAGAAAAGAAATGGGATTGCCTCTTTTCAGTCCCGTTGCAGAAAATAAATGGGATTGCCACTGTTCAGTACGGTGGCAGAAAATAAATGGGATTGCCTCTGGTCAGTCCGGTTGCAGAAAATAAATGGGATCGCCTCTGTTCAGTCCAGTTGCAGAAAATAAATGGGATTGCCTCTGTTCAGTCCAGTTGCAGAAAATAAATGGGATTGCCTCTATTCAGTTCGACGGCAGAAAAGAAATAGGATTGCCTCTGTTCAGTCCGACGGCAGAAAAGAAATGGGATTGCCTCTGTTCAGTCCAGTTGCAGAAAATAAATTGGATTGCCACTGTTCAGTCCGGTGGCAGAGAAGAAATGGGATTGAAAGAGAAGAACATAGTATTTAGGGGAGCGAGTGAGAGAAACTGTGCTCCTATCACATTGCAATTGCTATTAAATTAATTTCTGAGCGGGCACGATGCGATGCGATGCAATGCGATGCGATGCGATGCAATGCGATGCAATGCGATGCGATGCGATGCGATGCGATGCGATGCGATGCGATCAGTCCGACGGCAGAAAAGAAATGGGATTGCCACTGTTCAGTCCGGTTGCAGAAAATAAATGGGATTGCCACTGCTCAGTCCGGTGGCAGAGAAGAAATGGGATTGAGAGAGCAGAACATAGTATTTAGGCGAGCGAGCGAGAGAAACTATTGCAATTGCTATTAAATTAATTTCTGAGCGGGCACCGGCTAATAAACCACTGTTCAGTCCGATGGCAGAAAAGAAATGGGATTGCCACTGTTCAGTCCGGTTGCAGAAAATAAATGGGATTGCCACTGCTCAGTCCGGTGGCAGAGAAGAAATGGGATTGAGAGAGCAGAACATAGTATTTAGGCGAGCGAGCGAGAGAAACTATTGCAATTGCTATTAAATTAATTTCTGAGCGGGCACCGGCTAATAAACCACTGTTCAGTCCGATGGCAGAAAAGAAATGGGATTGCCTCTGTTCAGTCCGGTTGCAGAAAATAAATGGGATTGCCACTGTTCAGTCCGGTGGCAGAGAAGAAATGGGATTGAAAGAGAAGAATATAGTATGCGATGCGATGCGATGCGATGCGATGCGATGCGATGCGATGCGATGCGATGCGATGCGATGCGATGCGATGCGATGCGATGCGATGCGATGCGATGCGATGCGATGCGATGCGATGCGATGCGATGCGATGCGATGCGATGCGATGCGATGCGATGCGATGCGATGCGATGCGATGCGATGCGATGCGATGCGATGCGATGCGATGCGATGCGATGCGATGCGATGCGATGCGATGCGATGCGATGCGATGCGATGCGATGCGATGCGATGCGATGCGATGCGATGCGATGCGATGCGATGCGATGCGATGCGATGCGATGCGATGCGATGCGATGCGATGCGATGCGATGCGATGCGATGCGATGCGATGCGATGCGATGCGATGCGATGCGATGCGATGCGATGCGATGCGATGCGATGCGATGCGATGCGATGCGATGCGATGCGATGCGATGCGATGCGATGCGATGCGATGCGATGCGATGCGATGCGATGCGATGCGATGCGATGCGATGCGATGCGATGCGATGCGATGCGATGCGATGCGATGCGATGCGATGCGATGCGATGCGATGCGATGCGATGCGATGCGATGCGATGCGATGCGATGCGATGCGATGCGATGCGATGCGATGCGATGCGATGCGATGCGATGCGATGCGATGCGATGCGATGCGATGCGATGCGATGCGATGCGATGCGATGCGATGCGATGCGATGCGATGCGATGCGATGCGATGCGATGCGATGCGATGCGATGCGATGCGATGCGATGCGATGCGATGCGATGCGATGCGATGCGATGCGATGCGATGCGATGCGATGCGATGCGATGCGATGCGATGCGATGCGATGCGATGCGATGCGATGCGATGCGATGCGATGCGATGCGATGCGATGCGATGCGATGCGATGCGATGCGATGCGATGCGATGCGATGCGATGCGATGCGATGCGATGCGATGCGATGCGATGCGATGCGATGCGATGCGATGCGATGCGATGCGATGCGATGCGATGCGATGCGATGCGATGCGATGCGATGCGATGCGATGCGATGCGATGCGATGCGATGCGATGCGATGCGATGCGATGCGATGCGATGCGATGCGATGCGATGCGATGCGATGCGATGCGATGCGATGCGATGCGATGCGATGCGATGCGATGCGATGCGATGCGATGCGATGCGATGCGATGCGATGCGATGCGATGCGATGCGATGCGATGCGATGCGATGCGATGCGATGCGATGCGATGCGATGCGATGCGATGCGATGCGATGCGATGCGATGCGATGCGATGCGATGCGATGCGATGCGATGCGATGCGATGCGATGCGATGCGATGCGATGCGATGCGATGCGATGCGATGCGATGCGATGCGATGCGATGCGATGCGATGCGATGCGATGCGATGCGATGCGATGCGATGCGATGCGATGCGATGCGATGCGATGCGATGCGATGCGATGCGATGCGATGCGATGCGATGCGATGCGATGCGATGCGATGCGATGCGATGCGATGCGATGCGATGCGATGCGATGCGATGCGATGCGATGCGATGCGATGCGATGCGATGCGATGCGATGCGATGCGATGCGATGCGATGTCTTGGTTCAGAAGTCTGTGTTAGGGAAACACATTTAGGTGTAAATAAAAGCATGATACTTTCGTAGAAATTGATGAGAACATCTTTCCGATCTATGTCTACGACACTAGTAAATGGAATCCGATTGAGTTAAAACAAATATCGAGATAATTATTTTTATTGGCACTCAAAACCATACGTTTTGCCTCGTATTCTGAAAAAACGAAAAGTCCCAATGAAGTGTCCTGTACACCAGAGTTTCGATTTTTCAGAGTT
>NW_026600117.1:0-55000 GCF_029784135.1 Toxorhynchites rutilus septentrionalis | reverse complement strand
GAAGCGAAAATATTAGGGATTAACGATGATCGAAGATGATCTGAAATGTCTCGAGTTTCGTCCTTCATAGAAAGATCGAAATCAACGGAAGATCTGCAAAAGTTCGGAAAGCTAACATTATTGACTGCTGAAGGTTTTATTTCTTGAGAAATGTAATGAGAGTACAGATCCATGGATCTCGACCGTTGGTTCAACTCGAGAAGCTTCTTACAATTCTCAATTACTAATGGGTTCATGATTTCGCTTCGGATTAAGAAGCGATAGGACAGTTCCCAAAACCGAACCTGCAATGGTAAAACACCTGCCAAGACTTCAAGGCTCATGTTGTGTGTTGATTGCATGCACCCTAAGGCTAAACGCAAGCAACGATACTGTATCCTCTCCAGTTTAATGATGTGGGTTTTAGCAGCCGAACGGAAACAAAACGAACCATATTCCATGACTGACAGAATTGTAGTTTTGTACAGCCGTATTAGGTCTTCTGGATGAGCACCCCACCATGTTCCAGTAACTGTCCGGAGAAAATTTGTTCTCTGTTGACATTTTTTATTCAGATACGCAATATGTTTTCCCCATGTACATTTAGCATCAAAACAAACTCCAAGATATTTGAAGCTTGTGGATTGAACGATGGTTTTGTTGAACAATTGAAGCAGAAGTTCGGGAGGTTGGTGCTTCCTAGAAAATACAACCATTTCTGTTTTCTCAGTTGAGAATTCAATACCTAGATTCACAGCCCATGTAGATAAATTATTTAAGGAAATTTGCAGCGGTCTTTGCAAATCAATAGTTCTAGTACCTGATATGGATACAACACTATCATCTGCCAGTTGCCTCAAAGTACATCCATCTGCAAGATGATCATCTATATCATTAATATAGAAATTATACAGAAGAGGACTTAAGCAAGAACCTTGAGGGAGACCTATGTAGCTAGTCCTAGAAACGGCACAATTTCCATGAGAAAAGTGCATGTGCTTTTCGGATAACAGATTAAACAAAAAGTTGTTTAAAATTGGTGAAAATCCATGGTTGTGAAGTTTATCGGATAAAATTCTTATTGATACTGAGTCAAACGCCCCTTCAATGTCTAAGAAAACAGAAGCCATCTGTTTTTTATTACCAAAGATCGTCTGAATTTGAGAAGCAAGTAACGCAAGCGATTTGTAGTTATCCTCCATTTATCCTCCGTGCTTTTGTAAGGTTTTGGAGGATAACTACAGATTCATGAAGGATGAGAGTTTCGTATGTCGTAGATGAGTGTTTGGCATCTCAAATTATAGATTTTTTGCTCCTCTTTCAAACAATGTATAGAAAGTATCGTATTTTCCATATTTTCTCGGAAAAATTACAAAAACGCATCGGGCAAATGGAGGATAACTACAGATTCATGAAGGATGAGAGTTTTGTATGTCGTAGATGAGTGTTTGGCATCTCAAATTATAGATTTTTTGCTCCTCTTTCCAACAATGTATAGAAAGTATCGTATTTTTCCATACTTTCCCGGAAAAATTACAAAAACGCATCGGGCAAACGGAGGATAACTACAGATTCATGAAGGATGAGAGTTTTGTATGTCCTAGATAAGTGTTTGGCATGTCAAATTGTAGATTTTTTACTCCTCTTTCCAACAATGTATAGAAAGTATCGTATTTTTCCATACTTTCCCGGAAAAATTACAAAAACGCATCGGGCAAACGGAGGATAACTACAGATTCATGAAGGATGAGAGTTTCGTATGTCGCAGATAAGTGTTTGGCATGACAAATTATAGATTTTATACTCCTCTTTCCAACAATGTATAGAAAGTATAGTATTTTTCCATACTTTCCCGGAAAAATTACAAAAACGCATCGGGCAAACGGAAGATAACTACAGATTCATGAAGGATGAGAGTTTTGTATGTCGTAGATGAGTGTTTGGCATCTCAAATTATAGATTTTTTGCTCCTCTTTCCAACAATGTATAGAAAGTATCGTATTTTTCCAAACTTTCCCGGAAAAATTACAAAAACGCATCGGGCAAACGGAGGATAACTACAGATTCATGAAGGATGAGAGTTTCGTATGTCGCAGATAAGTGTTTGGCATGTCAAATTATAGATTTTATACTCCTCTTTCCAACAATGTATAGAAAGTATAGTATTTTTCCATACTTTCCCGGAAAAATTACAAAAACGCATCGGGCAAACGGAGGATAACTACAGATTCATGAAGGATGAGAGTTTTGTATGTCGTAGATGAGTGTTTGGCATCTCAAATTATAGATTTTTTGCTCCTCTTTCCAACAATGTATAGAAAGTATCGTATTTTTCCAAACTTTCCCGGAAAAATTACAAAAACGCATCGGGCAAACGGAGGATAACTACAGATTCATGAAGGATGAGAGTTTTGTATGTCGTAGATGAGTGTTTGGCATCTCAAATTATAGATTTTTTGCTCCTCTTTCCAACAATGTATAGAAAGTATCGTATTTTTCCATACTTTCCCGGAAAAATTACAAAAACGCATCGGGCAAACGGAGGATAACTACAGATTCATGAAGGATGAGAGTTTTGTATGTCCTAGATAAGTGTTTGGCATGTCAAATTGTAGATTTTTTACTCCTCTTTCCAACAATGTATAGAAAGTATCGTATTTTTCCATACTTTCCCGGAAAAATTACAAAAACGCATCGGGCAAACGGAGGATAACTACAGATTCATGAAGGATGAGAGTTTCGTATGTCGCAGATAAGTGTTTGGCATGTCAAATTATAGATTTTATACTCCTCTTTCCAACAATGTATAGAAAGTATAGTATTTTTCCATACTTTCCCGGAAAAATTACAAAAACGCATCGGGCAAACGGAAGATAACTACAGATTCATGAAGGATGAGAGTTTTGTATGTGGTAGATGAGTGTTTGGCATCTCAAATTATAGATTTTTTGCTCCTCTTTCCAACAATGTATAGAAAGTATCGTATTTTTCCAAACTTTCCCGGAAAAATTACAAAAACGCATCGGGCAAACGGAGGATAACTACAGATTCATGAAGGATGAGAGTTTTGTATGTCCTAGATAAGTGTTTGGCATGTCAAATTGTAGATTTTTTTACTCCTTTTTCCAACAATGTATAGAAAGTATCGTATTTTCCCATACTTTCCCGGAAAAATTACAAAAACCCATTGGGTAAACGGAGGATAACTACAGATTCATGAAGGATGAGAGTTTCGTATGTCGCAGATAAGTGTTTGGCATGTCAAATTATAGATTTTATACTCCTCTTTCCAACAATGTATAGAAAGTATAGTATTTTTCCATACTTTCCCGGAAAAATTACAAAAACGCATCGGGCAAACGGAAGATAACTACAAATTCATGAAGGATGAGAGTTTCATATGTCGTAGATGAGTGTTTGGCATCTCAAATTATAGATTTTTTGCTCCTCTTTCCAACAATGTATAGAAAGTATCGTATTTTTCCATACTTTCCCGGAAAAATTACAAAAACGCATCGGGCAAACGGAGGATAACTACAGATTCATGAAGGATGAGAGTTTTGTATGTCCTAGATAAGTGTTTGGCATGTCAAATTGTAGATTTTTTACTCCTCTTTCCAACAATGTATAGAAAGTATCGTATTTTTCCATACTTTCCCGGAAAAATTACAAAAACGCATCGGGCAAACGGAGGATAACTACAGATTCATGAAGGATGAGAGTTTGGTATGTCGTAGATGAGTGTTTGGCATGTCAAATTATAGGTTTTTTGCTCCTCTTTCCAACAATGTATATAACGTACCGTATTTTTCTATACTTTCCCGGAAAAATTACGAAAACGCATCGGGCAAACGGAGGATAACTACAGATTTATCAAAAACAAGAGTTTAGCTCATCGCATTTTTATAAAATGGACATCAATCGATAGATTTAGTCACAAGGGTTCCAAAAATATATATATTGTCAAGCAAATTACTAAGCATTGTGATAAAAGTTTACAAAATGTGTTCATACTCTAGTAAATCAGAAGCAGGGCCGCACTAAGGGGAAAAGTAAAAGTAGAATCATTTTATGGAAAAACATGAACCAATATTCGCTGCATACGAGTCAAAGCCAAATTTCATGTAAATTCAGACTACTAAACAGAAATATAAAACTATGTAATACATAGAAATAGGGGAAATATGATTTTTATGAAGAAGTTACACAAAATTTTAGAGGAAGAGAGTTACGTAAGAGGTATGGTCCAGTCCTTAGATTCAAATGATAGAAGAGATCAAGCACTACAAATCTGAATCATCAAACTCAACATTTTCGTGGAACATCAGAAAAAATTCCAGAATATGTTTTTCATTCTTTTGATTTTTCATGAAATCGATCCACTAAATTTCGGGGGATGAGAGTTACGTAAGAGGTATGGTTCAGTTCTTAGATTCAAATAATAGAGGAGATTATACACTACAAATCTGAATCATCAAACTCAACATTTTCGTGGAACATCAGAAAAAATTCCAGAATATGTTTTTCATTCTTTTGATTTTTCATGAAATCGATCCACTAAATTTCGGGGGATGAGAGTTACGTAAGAGGTATGGTTCAGTTCTTAGATTCAAATAATAGAGGAGATTATACACTACAAATCTGCATCATCAAACTCAAGATTTACGTGTGAAATCAAAACAAAATCGAAAATATGTTTTTCATTCTTTCGATTTTCATGAAATCGATCAACTGAAATTTTGGGGATGGGAGTTACGTAAGAGGAATGGTCCGGTTCTTAGATTCAAATGATAGAGGAGATCACGCACTAGAAATCTGCATCATCAATGTCAAGATTTTCGTGTGATATCAGTAAAAAATTCAATAATATGTTTTTCATTCTTTCGATTTTTCATGAGATCCATCCACCAAATTACGGGGGATGAGAGTTACGTAAGAGGTATGGTCCAATCCTTAGATTAAAATGATAGAGGAGATCAAACACTACAAATCTGCATCATCAAACTCAATATTTTCGTGGAACATCAGAAAAAAATTCCAAAATATGTTTTTCATTCTCTCGGATTTTCATGAAATCGATCAACTAAAATTTGGGGGATGAGAGTAGCGTAAGAGGAATGGTCCAGTTCTTAGATTCAAATGATAGAGGAGATCCCGCACTACAAATCTGCATAATCAAACTCAATATTTTCGTGGAACATCAGAAAAAAATTCGGAAATATGTTTTTCATTCTTTCGATTTTTCATGAGATCGATCCACTAAATTTAGGGGGATGAGAGTTACGTAAGAGGTATGGTCCAGTTCTCAGATTCAAATGGTAGAGGAGATCACGCACTACAAATCTGCATCATCAAACTCAAGATTTACGTGTGATATCAGAAAAAAAATTCGAAAATATGTTTTTCATTCTTTCGATTTTTCATGCTATCGATCCACCAAATTCCGGGGGATGAGAGTTACGTAAAAGGTATGGTCCAGTCCTTAGATTCAAATGATAGAGGAGATCAAGCACTACAAATCAGCATCATCAAACTCAATATTTTCGTGGAACATCAGAAAAAAATTCGGAAATATGTTTTTCATTCTTTCGATTTTTCATGAAATCGATCCACTAAATTTCGGGGGATGAGAGTTACGTAAGAGGTATGGTCCAGTTCTTAGATTAAAAAGATAGAGGAGATCACACACTACAAATCTGCATCATCAAACTCAAGATTTTCGTGTGATATAAGAGAAAAATTCTAAAATATATTTTTCATTCTTTCGATTTTTCATAAAATTGATCCACTAAATTACGTGGGATGAGAGTTACGTAAGGGGTATGGTTCAGTTCTTATATTCTTATGATAGAGGAGATCAAGCACTACAAACCTGCATCATCAAACTCAAGATTTACGTGTGATATCAGAAAAAAATTCGGAAATGTAATATTCATTCTTTCGATTTTTCATAAAATTGATCCACTAAATTACGTGGGATGAGAGTTACGTAAGGGGTATGGTTCAGTTCTTATATTCTTATGATAGAGGAGATCAAGCACTACAAACCTGCATCATCAAACTCAAGATTTACGTGTGATATCAGAAAAAAATTCAAACACATGTTTTACATTCTTTTGATTTATCATGAGATCGATCCACCAAATTTCGGGGGATGAGAGTTACGTAAGAGGTATGGTCAAGTTCTCAGATTCAAATGATAGAGGAGATCACGCACTACAAATCTACATCATCAAACTCAAGATTTTCGTGTGATATCAGAGAAAAATTCTAAAATATATTTTTCATTCTTTCGGTTTTTCATGAAATCGATCCACTAAATTACGTGGGATGAGAGTTACGTAAGAGGTATGGTCCAGTTCTTATATTCTTATGATAGAGGAGATCAAGCACTACAAACCTGCATCATCAAACTCAAGATTTACGTGTGATATCAGAAAAAAATTCTAAAATATATTTTTCATTCTTTCGATTTTTCATAAAATTGATCCACTAAATTACGTGGGATGAGAGTTACGTAAGGGGTATGGTTCAGTTCTTATATTCTTATGATAGAGGAGATCAAGCACTACAAACCTGCATCATCAAACTCAAGATTTACGTGTGATATCAGAAAAAAATTCGGAAATGTAATATTCATTCTTTCGATTTTTCATAAAATTGATCCACTAAATTACGTGGGATGAGAGTTACGTAAGGGGTATGGTTCAGTTCTTATATTCTTATGATAGAGGAGATCCAGCACTACAAACCTGCATTATCAAACTCAAGATTTACGTGTGATATCAGAAAAAAATTCTAAAATATGTTTTTCATTCTTTTGACTTTTCATGAGATCGATCCACCAAATTTCGGGGGATGAGAGTTACGTAAGAGGTATGGTCCAGTTCTCAGATTCAAATGATAGAGGAGATCACACACTACAAATCTGCATCATCAAACTCAATATTTTCGTGGAACATCAGAAAAAAAATCGAAAATATGTTTTTCATTCTTTCGATTTTTCATGAAATCGATCCACCCACTAAATTTCGGGGGATGAGAGTTACGTAAGAGGTATGGTTCAGTTCTTATATTCTTATGATAGAGGAGATCAAGCACTACAAACCTGCATCATCAAACTCAAGATTTACGTGTGATATCAGAAAAAAATTCAAAAACATGTTTTACATTCTTTGATTTATCATGAGATCGATCCACCAAATTTCGGGGGATGAGAGTTACGTAAGAGGTATGGTCAAGTTCTCAGATTCAAATGATAGAGGAGATCACGCACTACAAATCTACATCATCAAACTCAAGATTTTCGTGTGATATCAGAGAAAAATTCTAAAATATATTTTTCATTCTTTCGGTTTTTCATGAAATCGATCCACTAAATTACGTGGGATGAGAGTTACGTAAGAGGTATGGTCCAGTTCTTATATTCTTATGATAGAGGAGATCAAGCACTACAAACCTGCATCATCAAACTCAAGATTTACGTGTGATATCAGAAAAAAATTCTAAAATATATTTTTCATTCTTTCGATTTTTCATAAAATTGATCCACTAAATTACGTGGGATGAGAGTTACGTAAGAGGTATGGTCCAGTTCTTATATTCTTATGATAGAGGAGATCAAGCACTACAAACCTGCATCATCAAACTCAAGATTTACGTGTGATATCAGAAAAAAATTCTAAAATATATTTTTCATTCTTTCGATTTTTCATAAAATTGATCCACTAAATTTCGGGGGATGAGAGTTACGTAAGAGGTATGGTTCAGTTCTTATATTCTTATGATAGAGGAGATCAAGCACTACAAACCTGCATCATCAAACTCAAGATTTACGTGTGATATCAGAAAAAAATTCAAACACATGTTTTACATTCTTTTGATTTATCATGAGATCGATCCACCAAATTTCGGGGGATGAGAGTTACGTAAGAGGTATGGTCAAGTTCTCAGATTCAAATGATAGAGGAGATCACGCACTACAAATCTACATCATCAAACTCAAGATTTTCGTGTGATATCAGAGAAAAATTCTAAAATATATTTTTCATTCTTTCGGTTTTTCATGAAATCGATCCACTAAATTACGTGGGATGAGAGTTACGTAAGAGGTATGGTCCAGTGCTTATATTCTTATGATAGAGGAGATCAAGCACTACAAACCTGCATCATCAAACTCAAGATTTACGTGTGATATCAGAAAAAAATTCTAAAATATATTTTTCATTCTTTCGATTTTTCATAAAATTGATCCACTAAATTACGTGGGATGAGAGTTACGTAAGGGGTATGGTTCAGTTCTTATATTCTTATGATAGAGGAGATCCAGCACTACAAACCTGCATTATCAAACTCAAGATTTACGTGTGATATCAGAAAAAAATTCTAAAATATGTTTTTCATTCTTTTGACTTTTCATGAGATCGATCCACCAAATTTCGGGGGATGAGAGTTACGTAAGAGGTATGGTCCAGTTCTCAGATTCAAATGATAGAGGAGATCACACACTACAAATCTGCATCATCAAACTCAATATTTTCGTGGAACATCAGAAAAAAAAATCGAAAATATGTTTTTCATTCTTTCGATTTTTCATGAAATCGATCCACTAAATTACGTGGGATGAGAGTTACGTAAGGGGTATGGTCCAGTTCTTATATTCTTATGATAGAGGAGATCAAGCACTACAAACCTGCATCATCAAACTCAAGATAAACGTGTGATATCAGAAAAAAAAATCGAAAATATATTTTTCATTCTTTCGATTTTTCATAAAATTGATCCACTAAATTACGTGGGATGAGAGTCACGTAAGGGGTATGGTCCAGTTCTTATATTCTTATGATAGAGGAGATCAAGCACTACAAACCTGCATCATCAAACTCAAGATTTACGTGTGATATCAGAAATAAAATCTAAAATGTTTTTCATTCTTTTGACTTTTCATGAGATCGATCCACCAAATTTCGGGGGATGAGAGTTACGTAAGAGGTATGGTCCAGTTCTCAGATTCAAATGATAGAGGAGATCACACACTACAAATCTGCATCATCAAACTCAATATTTTCGTGGAACATCAGAAAAAAAATCGAAAATATGTTTTTCATTCTTTCGATTTTTCATGAAATCGATCCACCCACTAAATTTCGGGGGATGAGAGTTACGTAAGAGGTATGGTTCAGTTCTTATATTCTTATGATAGAGGAGATCAAGCACTACAAATCTACATCATCAAACTCAAGATTTTCGTGTGATATCAGAAAAAAAATCTAAAATATGTTTTTCATTCTTTTGACTTTTCATGAGATCGATTCACCAAATTTCGGGGGATGAGAGTTACGTAAGAGGTATGGTCCAGTTCTTATATTCTTATGATAGAGGAGATCAAGCACTACAAATCTGCATCATCAAACTCAAGATTTACGTGTGAAATCAAAACAAAATCGAAAATATGTTTTTCATTCTTTCGATTTTTCATAAAATTGATCCACTAAATTACGTGGGATGAGAGTTACGTAAGGGGTATGGTCCAGTTCTTATATTCTTATGATAGAGGAGATCAAGCACTACAAACCTGCATCATCAAACTCAAGATTTACGTGTGATATCAGAAAAAAATCTAAAATATGTTTTTCATTCTTTTGACTTTTCATGAGATCGATCCACCAAATTTCGGGGGATGAGAGTTACGTAAGAGGTATGGTCCAGTTCTCAGATTCAAATGATAGAGGAGATCACGCACTACAAATCTGCATCATCAAACTCAATATTTTCGTGGAACATCAGAAAAAAAATCAAAAATATGTTTTTCATTCTTTCGATTTTTCATGAAATCGATCCACCCACTAAATTTCGGGGGATGAGAGTTACGTAAGAGGTATGGTTCAGTTCTTATATTCCTAAAATAGAGCAGATCAAGCACTACAAACCTACATAATCAAACACAAGAATGTCATGTGATATCAGAAAAAAATTCGGAAATATAATATTCATTCTTTCGATTTTTCATGAAATCGATTCTTAGATTCGAATGATGGGGTAGATCACGCATCGCAAAAAAAAATTATATTCGGGAACATAGGGCCCTATTCCAGAAAACGAAACGAGCAGACGAGCGCTCGTCTCGTTTGTTTTCATATTCCAGAATCCGAGCTCGACTAAAAACAGACGAGTAGCTCGTCTGGCTCGACGACCGTTTGGCCGCGCTCGTCGATGAATCAGTCGAATCGTCTAGTTTGTTTGATGTGTTTGTTCACCTTGTTGATTGAAAACATCGGTATTCTTCTGCTCCGCCTTTATCTTCAAAAATTGTTTCACGACTAAACTAGTATTGCATAAGCAATGTATGTTTTCAACTGCAACCATCAAATTCAATTCAGTAATTGCAAGATTTTACAGATTTTCAAATGGACCTCTCCCAAACAACACAACCAAATGTAAACATTGAACTCATATCCAGGGATGCTAGATGATTGTTTTGCATATATGAACACGGCACGAAAAGGGTCTTCACATATTGAACGAAAATGAGTAATTCAAAACAACTACTTTATTGGAAATACGTATATATAGATTTAAAACTTTTCTTGATAAATCGTTGATTAGGTGAACAAACATTGCCCCCAATAAATCCATAATAACAAAACGTCTGATGATAACACACAACCATATGCTCGAGGAAAAATATTAATGAAACCAAAAGATTTTTTTTTTTTTTTTTTATCTGTATTATAGTGATTTTCAACTCATTAGGCTGGTTCGTCACTTTTACTTCCATTTTTGGAAGAATGTCGGGAGTGAGAATTGAACTCGTGACCTTTAGCGTGAGAGGCATGGATGTTACCACTACGCCAGATCGCCTCCACGAAACCAAAAGATATATGAAACTTATTCCTTTTTGTTGTTTTTTTTTAATATTTTGGCACTGAGAAAAGAGTATCGATTGATCAATTTTAAAACTGTTTGTTGTTTTTCTCAAAACAAAAACATGTCTTCTTATCTGACTTCACTGATCATACTGAGAAAAACTGATTTCTCATGAATTTGATCCACTAAATTTTTGAAGGATGAAAGTAACGTAAGAGTTATGGTCCAGTTCTTATATTCAATCTGCATATTTATTCGTGTAATATCAGGGAAAAAATCGAAAACATGTTTTTTATTCTGACCTATTCGACAAATAAAATTAAAAACATTTTGATTGTTTCTATTCGCCAAAAACAAGGAAAATGACACATTCTCCATTTATAACTTACTTTTCGAACAGAAGCAAATCGAACGAAACGCAAAAACAACTCGAACGAAAATAGGATTTCTGAAGTAACATTTCTGTTAGTATTGTAAGACTATTTGTTGTTGCAAATAAAATAACTTAGGTACTTAAGGACATTAGAGCTTTGAAATAAAAACACGATTCGTAATATTTATTAAACATAATTTTACAAGCTTATTCGTTAAATTGATAATCCAGTGATCCAGTTCATTTCCTCGGGGTGATCCACAACGGTACATGAAAAAAAGAAATATTAGAAAAATTTAATGAAATAATAAATCAATATTATCAAAAACATAACATTAAATATTAATGTTTTAGAAAGCATTCTCGTATAAAAAAATGATTTCCAAATGATTTTTGATAGACCGCGAGAAATAGAACTAGTTTTTGAAATTTCCAAATTCGAATCGATACTTTATTCGATAGTTTTTCATACCGCGACTGAAGAGGTTTCGTTATAGGTTGTCTTGAAGTAACCGAAGGACTTCCTCTTATATTTAAAACGATAACTATTTATAACGCGACCGAAGAGGTTTCGTCATGGGTTGCCTCGAAAGGAACCGGAGGAATTCCTCTTATATTTGAATCAATATTTATTTATTACGCGACCGAAGAGGTTTCGTCATGGGTTACCTCGAGAGGAACCGGAGGAATTCTTCTTATATTTGAATCAATATTTATTTATTACGCGACCGAAGAGGTTTCGTCATGGGTTACCTCGGAAGGAACCGGAGGAATTCCTCTTATATTTGAATCAATATTTATTTATTACGCGACCGAAGAGGTTTCGTCATGGGTTACCTCGGAAGGAACCGGAGGAATTCCTCTTATATTTTAAACGATAATTACTTATAACGCGACCGAAGAGGTTTCGTCATGGGTTGCCTCGAAAGGAACCGGAGGAATTCCTCTTATATTTAAATCGATAATTACTTATAACGCGACCGAAGAGGTTTCGTCATGGGTTGCCTCGAAAGGAACCGGAGGAATTCCTCTTATATTTAAATCGATAATTACTTATAACGCGACCGAAGAGGTTTCGTCATGGGTTGCCTCGAAAGGAACCGGAGGAATTCCTCTTATATTTAAATCGATAATTACTTATAACGCGACCGAAGAGGTTTCGTCATGGGTTGCCTCGAAAGGAACCGGAGGAATTCCTCTTATATTTAAATCGATAATTACTTATAACGCGACCGAAGAGGTTTCGTCATGAGTTGCCTCGAAAGGAACCGGAGGAATCCCTCTTATATATTAAACGATAAATGATTATAACGCGACCGAAGAGGTTTCGTCATGGATTGCCTCGAAAGGAACCGGAGGAATCCCTCTTATATTATAAACGATAATTACTCATAACGCGACCGAAGAGGTTTCGTCATGGGTTGCCTCGAAAGGAACCGGAGGAATCCCTCTTATATATTAAACGATAAATCATTATAACGCGACCGAAGAGGTTTCGTCATGGATTGCCTCGAAAGGAACCGGAGGAATTCCTCTTATATTTTAAAAGATAATTACTTATAACGCGACCGAAGAGGTTTCGTCATGGATTGCCTCGAAAGGAACCGGAGGAATTCCTCTTATATTTAAATCGATAATTACTTATAACGCGACCGAAGAGGTTTCGTCATAGATTGCCTCGAAAGGAACCGGAGGAATCCCTCTTATATATTAAACGATAAATCATTATAACGCGACCGAAGAGGTTTCGTCATGGATTGCCTCGAAAGGAACCGGAGGAATCCCTCTTATATTATAAACGATAATTACTCATAACGCGACCGAAGAGGTTTCGTCATGGGTTGCCTCGAAAGGAACCGGAGGAATTCCTCTTATATTTTAAAAGATAATTACTTATAACGCGACCGAAGAGGTTTCGTCATGGGTTGCCTCGAAAGGAACCGGAGGAATTCCCCTTATATTTAAATCGATAATTACTTATAACGCGACCGAAGAGGTTTCGTCATGGATTGCCTCGAAAGGAACCGGAGGAATCCCTCTTATATTATAAACGATAATTACTCATAACGCGACCGAAGAGGTTTCGTCATGGGTTGCCTCGAAAGGAACCGGAGGAATCCCTCTTATATATTAAACGATAAATCATTATAACGCGACCGAAGAGGTTTCGTCATGGATTGCCTCGAAAGGAACCGGAGGAATTCCTCTTATATTTTAAAAGATAATTACTTATAACGCGACCGAAGAGGTTTCGTCATGGATTGCCTCGAAAGGAACCGGAGGAATTCCTCTTATATTTAAATCGATAATTACTTATAACGCGACCGAAGAGGTTTCGTCATAGATTGCCTCGAAAGGAACCGGAGGAATCCCTCTTATATATTAAACGATAAATCATTATAACGCGACCGAAGAGGTTTCGTCATGGATTGCCTCGAAAGGAACCGGAGGAATTCCTCTTATATTTAAATCGATAATTACTTATAACGCGACCGAAGAGGTTTCGTCATAGATTGCCTCGAAAGGAACCGGAGGAATCCCTCTTATATATTAAACGATAAATCATTATAACGCGACCGAAGAGGTTTCGTCATGGATTGCCTCGAAAGGAACCGGAGGAATCCCTCTTATATTTAAATCGATAATTACTTATAACGCGACCGAAGAGGTTTCGTCATGGGTTGCCTCGAAAGGAACCGGAGGAATCCCTCTTATATTATAAACGATAATTACTCATAACGCGACAGAAGAGGTTTCGTCATGGGTTGCCTCGAAAGGAACCGGAGGAATCCCTCTTATATATTAAACGATAATTACTTATAACGCGACCGAAGAGGTTTCGTCATGGGTTGCCTCGAAAGGAACCGGAGGAATCCCTCTTATATATTAAACGATAAATCATTATAACGCGACCGAAGAGGTTTCGTCATGGATTGCCTCGAAAGGAACCGGAGGAATTCATCTTATATTTTAAAAGATAATTACTTATAACGCGACCGAAGAGGTTTCGTCATGGGTTGCCTCGAAAGGAACCGGAGGAATTCCTCTTATATTTAAATCGATAATTACTTATAACGCGACCGAAGAGGTTTCGTCATGGGTTGCCTCGAAAGGAACCGGAGGAATCCCTCTTATATATTAAACGATAATTACTTATAACGCGACCGAAGAGGTTTCGTCATGGGTTGCCTCGAAAGGAACCGGAGGAATCCCTCTTTTATATTAAACGATAATTACTTATAACGCGACCGAAGAGGTTTCGTCATGGGTTGCCTCGAAAGGAACCGGAGGAATCCCTCTTATATTTAAATCGATAATTACTTATAACGCGACCGAAGAGGTTTCGTCATGGGTTGCCTCGAATAGAACCGGAGGAATCCCTCTTATATTATAAACGATAATTACTCATAACGCGACAGAAGAGGTTTCGTCATGGGTTGCCTCGAAAGGAACCGGAGGAATCCCTCTTATATATTAAACGATAATTACTTATAACGCGACCGAAGAGGTTTCGTCATGGGTTGCCTCGAAAGGAACCGGAGGAATCCCTCTTATATATTAAACGATAAATCATTATAACGCGACCGAAGAGGTTTCGTCATGGATTGCCTCGAAAGGAACCGGAGGAATTCCTCTTATATTTTAAAAGATAATTACTTATAACGCGACCGAAGAGGTTTCGTCATGGGTTGCCTCGAAAGGAACCGGAGGAATTCCTCTTATATTTAAATCGATAATTACTTATAACGCGACCGAAGAGGTTTCGTCATGGGTTGCCTCGAAAGGAACCGGAGGAATCCCTCTTATATATTAAACGATAATTACTTATAACGCGACCGAAGAGGTTTCGTCATGGGTTGCCTCGAAAGGAACCGGAGGAATTCCTCTTATATTTTAAAAGATAATTACTTATAACGCGACCGAAGAGGTTTCGTCATGGGTTGCCTCGAAAGGAACCGGAGGAATTCCCCTTATATTTAAATCGATAATTACTTATAACGCGACCGAAGAGGTTTCGTCATGGATTGCCTCAAAAGGAACCGGAGGAATCCCTCTTATATTATAAACGATAATTACTCATAACGCGACCGAAGAGGTTTCGTCATAGATTGCCTCGAAAGGAACCGGAGGAATCCCTCTTATATATTAAACGATAAATGATTATAACGCGACCGAAGAGGTTTCGTCATGGGTTGCCTCGAAAGGAACCGGAGGAATTCCTCTTATATTATAAACGATAATTACTCATAACGCGACCGAAGAGGTTTCGTCATGGGTTGCCTCGAAAGGAACCGGAGGAATCCCTCTTATATATTAAACGATAAATCATTATAACGCGACCGAAGAGGTTTCGTCATGGATTGCCTCGAAAGGAACCGGAGGAATTCCTCTTATATTTTAAAAGATAATTACTTATAACGCGACCGAAGAGGTTTCGTCATGGATTGCCTCGAAAGGAACCGGAGGAATTCCTCTTATATTTAAATCGATAATTACTTATAACGCGACCGAAGAGGTTTCGTCATAGATTGCCTCGAAAGGAACCGGAGGAATCCCTCTTATATATTAAACGATAAATCATTATAACGCGACCGAAGAGGTTTCGTCATGGATTGCCTCGAAAGGAACCGGAGGAATCCCTCTTATATTATAAACGATAATTACTCATAACGCGACCGAAGAGGTTTCGTCATGGGTTGCCTCGAAAGGAACCGGAGGAATCCCTCTTATATATTAAACGATAATTACTTATAACGCGACCGAAGAGGTTTCGTCATGGATTGCCTCGAAAGGAACCGGAGGAATCCCTCTTATATTATAAACGATAATTACTCATAACGCGACAGAAGAGGTTTCGTCATGGGTTGCCTCGAAAGGAACCGGAGGAATCCCTCTTATATATTAAACGATAATTACTTATAACGCGACCGAAGAGGTTTCGTCATGGGTTGCCTCGAAAGGAACCGGAGGAATCCCTCTTATATATTAAACGATAAATCATTATAACGCGACCGAAGAGGTTTCGTCATGGATTGCCTCGAAAGGAACCGGAGGAATTCCTCTTATATTTTAAAAGATAATTACTTATAACGCGACCGAAGAGGTTTCGTCATGGGTTGCCTCGAAAGGAACCGGAGGAATTCCTCTTATATTTAAATCGATAATTACTTATAACGCGACCGAAGAGGTTTCGTCATGGGTTGCCTCGAAAGGAACCGGAGGAATCCCTCTTATATATTAAACGATAATTACTTATAACGCGACCGAAGAGGTTTCGTCATGGGTTGCCTCGAAAGGAACCGGAGGAATTCCTCTTATATTTTAAAAGATAATTACTTATAACGCGACCGAAGAGGTTTCGTCATGGGTTGCCTCGAAAGGAACCGGAGGAATTCCCCTTATATTTAAATCGATAATTACTTATAACGCGACCGAAGAGGTTTCGTCATGGATTGCCTCAAAAGGAACCGGAGGAATCCCTCTTATATTATAAACGATAATTACTCATAACGCGACCGAAGAGGTTTCGTCATAGATTGCCTCGAAAGGAACCGGAGGAATTCCTCTTATATTTGAATCGATATTTATTTATTACGCGACCGAAGAGGTTTCGTCATGGGTTACCTCGGAAGGAACCGGAGGAATTCCTCTTATATTTGAATCGATATTTATTTATTACGCGACCGAAGAGGTTTCGTCATGGGTTACCTCGGAAGGAACCGGAGGAATTCCTCTTATATTTGAATCGATATTTATTTATTACGCGACCGAAGAGGTTTCGTCATGGGTTACCTCGAAAGGAACCGGAGGAATTCCTCTTATATTTGAATCAATATTTATTTATTAAGCGACCGAAGAGGTTTCGTCATAGGTTACCTCGAAAGGTACCGGAAGAACCCTCTATTTTTTAGAATGACAATTAGTTATTGCGCGACGCCAGAGGTTCCGTTATGTTCATTCTTTAAACCGAAGCCATGGTATATTTATCAACTTTTTTCCGTTCAATTAAAATCAAAGAGCAATCGCTTTTTTGAATAGAAAATGAGTATTAGTAATTGATAAAAAAAAAAGCAGTCAGATATATATTTTCGAAACTACGACAAATAAAACAAGTCACAAGTAACAAACATCTAGACCATATTATTTTATCTACACAAATACCTATAATAAAGAACTGTTTTATTTACATAAACATATATAAATATATATAATATATTTCACTAAACATGGACATCAAACATACCCACACATACCATGAATTAAATCTGAAATGTTTAACTGTTTGCTCGTGGCTAGTCATTTACGCTGGTATAAAAAATTACTACTACTATTCTGTGTTGCAATCATAACTGCTAACCCATATTATGTTTTCGGATTCATGTAAATCTATGAATACCCCACTTCGTATAAAATTTAACCGTTGGCTTGTTTTGCGTCACCCGGCGGATACCTATGCTTTACACTCTAATTTCTTTTTAAGTTCTCCCTCATTTTTTTGAGTGCTGACGACAATAATATGTAGCATGGAGGTTATTCTATTGATACTGATAGAATCATAATCTCGTGTGAAATTCGAAAAGATCAACGCCACGATAAATAATGTAAGCCAACCACCGCCATCTGAAAATAATTGTGAATTATCAATTTCCAAACAAATTAAAAATAACCCGTTAAATAAATATGAAAATAACGACGTCTAGTTTTGGTCTGATTCAAATACGTAGTAAAACTTTGAAAACATCTATGATTGCTGTTTCATGTTCCTGGAATGATACTGATAAATTCTCCCCCAGAAAGAATTTTGGCTTAACGCTATATTGCGTCACATATAGCGCTAAGCCAAAATCTTTTCATTTTTTCAAAACATAATAATTGAGCTCAGTAAGAGCTAGAATGCAAGAATGATGTCTACTGTTACGAAAATTGAAATCATATGATTGGAATATATGTTTTGACTAAAAAAACCCAGTATTTTTCTTTTCTCTGCAAATCTTGTAGAAATTAATAACAATTTTTTGACAATATTCCTGAAATACTCATAAAAAGATTCAACTACTCGCGAACCATTTTACATTACATCCATTTAGATGGCATAACGTGCACTTATAATTTCTGTGGTCATTAAAGGTTTTCGCACATATAATACGTAAAATTCGTTCGCAGTACTCACACCTTATCGAATCTGTCAAATTGTCCCTCGAGCCACAAATACTGCAGTTATCCCTTATTGAAATAAGGTTCTCCATTAGGAATGTCTCGAGGAACGTCCGGTATTGTACTGGGTCGAATTTTTCAATAGATTCCCCGGTCAAGAAAGATTCTATGAATTTAAGTACGTAAACCCCACAATTTATGCCATCTTGCTGCTGGGGGACTTTTTCTTCGATGATTGTCCATTCAAAAATATCAACAAATCTCATAACTCCAGCTTTTATGGTAGATGTGAAGAAACCTTCTACTGTTTTTCTCAATCTCTCCTGAGATTTTAATGAGTCGAAATAATGGAATTTTTTTGAATTGTGATCGATCACAATAAAAAAAAAATGCATATTTGTTAAAACTGGAACGATCCACATGTGACCAGTTCTATTGGCAAATAAATCAACCAATCTCGATTTTGCATAGTCAGTAAGAGTTGCATTCGTACAAAACAGAGAAGGACTATCAAAAAAGCCAACATACTGGACATCTGTAGATTCTGACTTCTGTATTAACAAAAGCGCAATATCTTCGACGCAAAAATTTGTTAACATCTGCTTAGGACTTAAGCAGATTAACTCATCGTAGGCAACCGATCGGATGTTGCCCTGAAGATGTAAAAATCCCAACCGTCCTTCAGGGTCTTCAGCTCCTCGTTTGAAAAAGGCGCTATTAGTGTAGTATCCATTTGGTAGAGTACCACACTTCTTGTAAGGAGAAACTAATGGCTCAGTGCTGCGTAATGAGCCTAATGAATATCCCTGATGAATTGGAATGTGTATAGTCTCATTTTCAATATAGATGCAACAGATCACATTAGTCACACTCTCCATTTTCAAGTTGAATATTGTTTTTGCCTTCTTAAAATTATTGAAATCGTAATTAGGTTTTAAAGGCTCATCCTTAGCTGCACGTTTCCAACGGGATACAGCTCCTTCAACATCCCGTTGCGTAACGATTCCAATATCCATCCCATTAGAAGCCAACGCTGATGGTTTCTCGCCATCTTGAAGCATTGTAATCTTATTTGCAAAGTCCCCAACTGTAACTGTCATAGTCGATTCCAAGTTTTTTTGAAGTTCTTTTTCAATTTCAATGTCATTTATCTTCATCTCCTGTCTTCGTTTAGTCCCACGAATAATGAAATTCTTATAACGAAGACTAAAGGCCAAAATATAATCCTTCAATACTTTTATAAGGATGTCAACACGAATCGGACATTTTCCGATACGATTGGACATCCTCCGGAGAGTTTCCTTCAACATACTGAAGTAACTTTCAGCATTTGCGTTACTGAAACGCACTTGTACTGAAATTTTCTCATTGGGATCTTTCGATGGGATCATCACCGCCGAAATTAGAGGTAAAAAGGCAAAATATTGACGAATAACATATTTTAAGAATGCAATTTCGTTATTTTTATCGTCAACATCCAAATTCTTGATAATATCTTCTAGAATTCTCATGCAATCTTTAAAAAACGGGCTTTTCTTATATATAGCCTCATCTCGTATCGTATTCCGGTCAAATAGGGTTTCATTGCTGCTCTCCAACGTTACATTGAATATATTCTTGCAATGTTCAAATAATACAAACTCCCGGAGTGAATTATTTCTCTGATACTCATTCCCTAGAAGGACATATATAAGGTTTTTGAAAATGTTCAAAAATTCGTTATATGTTTCGGAGTGCACCACATATACGAAAATCACTTTCAAAATAGTTCTCTGTTTAGATTGTTCGAAATATAATTCTATGTCACGGTGTATGTGTTTAAACAAATGAACTGTACATAATTGTATGAGAACTAAATTTTCATGTTTCTCTTTGACCCCCGTAACAATTAAGTATGTCGTTTCCAAATATTGAGATACATCCATTCTATCATTAAATTCCTTTAAAATGGCGTTTATTTCAGCCCAATCATGATCAACCACTATACCATGAAATGGTGGGAAATAATTATAAAAACTTTCAAAAGAAGTTCTAATGTTCCATAAAAATCGTCGCAGACTCGTGCTAGTTCTTTCGTTTGTTATATAAGTAGCAAACGGAAATATTGACGGCTTCCGAGTATCTCCGGGAATGCATACGGGCCGTACAATGCTGAACATCATACGTTGTTTCCTGTTATCAGAATCCATATTGCTATGTCCAAACGGTTTGGCCACTATAGCACCGGTTCCATCAAAATGTAGCATAAACAAAGGCATTTCGGGTGTGGACACGAAATCAGAAAAATCTTTATGAAGAACAGAGAACTGCAACTTCGAAAACAACATGACCTCAAAGGGACAAACGCTTACATGTTGCAACATTTTGAATTCTGTTTTCCCTTTTTTGGGAGATCGAGGTAAATCTTTTTCGACAAGCCACATACTATGAAGAGATTCAATAGTATCTTTGGCTAAAAAGTCCTCTGCTTTGGCCTCTCTCCTTAAATTATAAATTGTATTAGCAGGGATCGGCCACACTGGTTTTTGGCAAACAATTTTATCGGTTTGCGTCGAAATAATTATTTTATCCTCATATTCACGAGGAGCAAATTTCAAACTCTCGTCCTTTGCATGATTACGATTGGGACCACGAAGTTGAAATGTTCGTACATTCATATCGGAATGCAATTTGTCATTGGATGACTCCCAAACTTCAAATATTTTGGAGCCATCTTCTGGATTGCATTCCTTACTTTGCATGGAGTGTTTCAGTAAAAACAGCTTACATGGAAGTTTATTGCCTTCTACGCAATATGCTGAGATTTGCAAAACATTTGTCCTGCTCAAAAAATTGTATCTTTTGATTCCAATTACACTGCAGGTATGCTTCTTTTCTAACCATTGATTCACAATAACACTTGCATAATCATATGGAAGAAAAGAAGGCCTAGAAAGAGCATCGTATGAAACGAATTTCTTCCACTCTGCAGCAGTGAAAAGGATCGAAAAATCTACTCTTTTAAAATTAAAAGCCCCCCACGAATAATTCCTTTTCCCGTCCCAAACTTCAGGCGCACAATCCATTTCTGAAAATAAAAAGAACCAAAATTTTCTTTCAAATTTAATTTCACAGAAGATTGCTGGCGTTGAAAAAATACCTGTGTTGTTCTGGTTAACAGCTTCAAAATTCCTAAAAGAAAAGAATGTCTTACATTATTAAAGTCACAATGAATGAAATCGAATCAGATACGGAGAAAAATTAATCGAAAGTTTGAAGTTTCCGTCAACAAAGACAAGAATCAATCAAAACCAACTATTTTTTCCAATTAATGACTAAATTAGATTTTTGACCTATCCAACTCATTTTTATCAAATAAATTAGACATCCAGTTAATGTGTATGAATAAGGTTAATGTAGATAGTAGAGTGGGTTAGTGAGATGGTTATAATCTTAATGAAAAAAAAAACATTATTTCAGCGATACCAAAGTGATGTTGTCATGCCTCAGTGTCAGTTTGTGTGACGTGAAATATAGCCTTCAAACGAACCCTGTTGTGTTATACATAATCATTTTCAGTTAGTCAGTTGAACTTCCTGTCAGAAGCTAATTTTGGTTTTTGCTCGAATCAAAATAGTCGAGATGTCGCAACATATGACTGCTACTTACAATCGGATTTATTTTTGCAAAAAAGCTTGCGAAATTGGTGCAACAAAGCCTGCATTAAGTGTTGTAGAATGTGTTAGGCTGTTAAGAAAACGGAAGCTAGGAGAAACGATCTCATTGACTGAAGCTGCTGGCCTTGGATACTCTAGCAGGAAAATAGAACATTCTAAATGTTCGGATGATACATCTTACCACTTTAATTGTTGAAACCCGTTTGAGGGATATCAGTACATATAACAAACAGCTCTTTTCAGGACCACCATTTGGAGTTTCAAAAAAATCAAAAAAACATATTTCGGAACAATGAAAAAATTACATTTAAAAAAATGTTCCGAACAAAACCTACGTTAAACTTACGTCCGTGCTTAGGCTCAGACCCTCCTACTTTTTGACGTGGGACTACGTCTAATTCAAATATGTGGGGGATAGAATGAAAACCTAAACACAGAACATGCAGGAAAAAAATGAAAGACTTCGAATGCGTATAACTCGAACATTTCTTGATAGATCGGAAAGATGTTTGCGTCAATTGATAGGAAATATTTCTACGTATCTATCACAATTAATAAAATGTTATTTTTCCTGAGATGAATATGTGAATAATTATAAAATGTCAAGCGTAGAAATTTAGTGGTCGCCAATAAGCCCATAAGAAAATTTCAAATTCACCCTATCTCTCCCCAAGCAAATAAGAATCAATTTACTTTTTTATTATTTCGGATATCACTTTAGAATGCATTGAACTGTAATTTTGAACTGTTTAAAAATAACTCTTCCGTAAAAGGTTCGGTGTAGACCTACGTTTCTTCGGTTATGTCCCCGACATTACTCACCCGTCTTTTTTTTTCCTGTTCAGTGTTTAGATTTTCATTTTATCCTCATAAAGTCTTATTAGACATAGTCCCTACGTCAAAAGTATTCGCATTCCGAGCGAGCGCTTCATCCAAACCTCATTCGCAAAGGTATGTATGTTTGAATAGAGCTTTGTTGATTACTCCTTATTGACAAAACGAGTAAGTTAAAACAAAAACGCATCGAAATATATAGGAAAATGAAATGCCTCCAATTTTCGAAAAGAACAATAAACATACAAAAGAGAACTGTTTTCGGCGTTGGCACCAACCCTGAAACCCGTAGTCCTACGTCAAAAGGTTCGTTTGTCACCACATTTCTCGCCTTTCTTGCAGCATTTAAATTCGAAGAGGATTTTATTGCTACCCCAACATTGAAATTAGAGATGAAACGGATATCCGGTAACATTACTACTATCCGGCCGGGTATCGGATATTAGAAAAAATCAATTATTTATGATAAACAGAAGATAATACAAAACAAAATAGCTCAATAACATCAAATCATAAATAAGGTTTGTTTACTGAAATGCAAGAATTTTCGTTCAAAATTAAATTTGTATAAACTCATAACATTAGAAAAAAAATGTATTTAAAACTCTTTGCAGGAAACCTTCATTTTCTAGTGAATAATATTGATTCTAAACAGAAAACTCATCACTTATGAAATTACCTTCAGATACATTTTTTGTAAGAGATTATTCTACCACATGAAGAAAATAATGTTTTCATTTCACATTGAACGAAGAAGTTTATTTTCATTCATATTTTCAATTTAAAAGGTGTTCATTCTGCCTGAAAACCTATTATTATCTTTAACGCTTCACTTGCTCATAAAAAGTAATTCAATGGCTTGTCGTTCATTTAGTTTTCACCGTGAAGTGTTCGGGAATAAGGCCCTTCATCATCGTTCATTATTTTTGTGTTAAAATGCGTTAATTTCTCCCTAGAATTTAATTCTCCATTTGCTTCAAGCACACATGTAGTTGGTCCTAGTTTCGTATTCGCAAAAAGGAGTCTAATATCCGACCTCGAAACATACCGAATATCCAGTATCCGGCTAAACTACTATTCGTTTCGTCACTAATAAAAAAATCATTATTAATGAAGCGACATAATTAATATCTGCGTATTGCTTCCGTCAGAGGTGAATTGTTGAAACTTACAGTTCTAAAATAACGAGAACTTCGTATGGTTTTAATCCTAAAACTGCCAGAAACACTACACACTAGAACACCATAATTGTACTTTTTTTTTCTTTGTTAGGGGAGACAATGAATATTTCGATTGATTTGTCTCCGTATATTGAACATACTCAAAATTTAATAATATAATTGAATGAGACAATTGAGAAACGCTCGCATAATAATATAAAAATTGAGTTCGGGATTGCAAATTTTATTGAAGTTGTACAAATTTCATAAAATCAACAATATTCATTACCTTCTAACAGATCAAGCTTTAAAAAATGTTTTTTTTATGAAAAACAATGCTATTATTTCATTATTACTGTTGAAGGAAGACCAATATTAAGGTATTATGTTTTTCAATCTTCCATTTTTCGGGAAATGATGAAAAATGAAACATTGACCAAAATCTGCATTTATTCCCTGTAGAAGATACTATTGAATGGTCTTACATCTCAATGTTTGTTCAGTTGTAGTAATGTAGAAAGTATTTTGTTTATCTGTTTTATTAAGTTATGTTGTTGAAACACCTCCCGCACAAAGTTGCTTTACACCGAATTTTATGTCCAATTAGGTTATATAGAATTATATGAAATTGATGGTAAGTGGTAGATAATAAATTAAACTACCTTTTGCCTAAAAACGTTACCATATGGTTGCTTTCCGAAGACATGAAAAACTATCGAAGTTTCTGTTGCGTCCAGAGACAACTTATTAACTATATTGTTCTGTTTGTACAGCAGCTTTGATTATTTTTCATGGCTTTGGGAAACAAGCAATTGTAACGATTTGGCATCAAATGATAGGTTAGTTTATAAGCCACCTCTCATCATTATGTTACCGTTTAGAAATTAGTTCTTCAATTAATTAAGTTAGATATAGAATTAAATAAATTAGAGTATAGGAAATTTCAAATGAACTAGGATTTAAGTTAGCTATAAATATAATTACACACACATATACTCACACCGAACACATAAACCTGTTGTCGGGCGAAAACGCCATAAAAGCCGTGGATTGCGCAATAGATATTTGATAAGCGACATCCGAAAAAGGGAACGATGGGAAAAGGAAAGCACTACTGGGTCTACAATAAAAGCTCTTTATCCAAGGCACAACAAAAGCTATTAAAGTGATCCCGATTATAGAAATTCAAATAAAACCTTTGAAAACTGCAGTTCGACCTGAAAGGACGGAAGGATCAGGTATGGTTTTGGATAAAGAGCAAGACCCAGTAGTAACTCTGGACTTTCAATTTTTTCCCATCAGGATCCAATATTTTTGCCCTGAATTCAGATTCCCCGGAGCGAAACGATTTTGAGGAAGATTGCTGCCGTCCACGAAGCTCTGCAGCAACGAGCAACTTGAGTTACCAACCCTATAGTAACTCTTCGAGCTACGGCAAAGCTCGCGGCGCCCAGGTTTCGCTCGACAACATCCGGCCGGCCACATCACACTGACATATACACAAATGTAAGTTGAATAAACAAAAAAAAGGAATCTATCTGTGTTTTTACTTGTGAACTGAATCCTTGATTTGTGCCCAAAAAGAGAGTGAGCCGATCTTGAGCCTCCGAGTGTCAAGCTCGAGCTAGCCGAGTTAAAAGAGGCAGTTGAAAGCCCACCCTCAATGGTCCCCGTGGCTTAGACCAGGGATCGAGGGCTTTTCTAGGATTAGCCCTTCTGGCTAGTCTGACATAAATAAGAGAGAGTAACAATTAGTTTCGTTCACTTTTAAATTACCATTGGGCAATTAATGCGGTTTAAAGCAACTAAGCAGAAAGAACATGATCCAACATAACCTAACAAAAAAACACCTAATCGAATGCGAAAATATGTCAAACTTTCTACAGTATTACTTTAAGAACACGCATTTTGGAATAGAAAAAAAAACGATTAAACTTGCTACAGAAAAAAAAACAAGTTTTGACCATTTTTTATCTTCGATTTATCTTCAGTTCCCGGAAAATGGAAGATTCGAAAAAAATAAATTCTCGAACATTGGAGTTTCTTCGACGCCATTTATCGAAACTACACCAATGTTTCGTAAAAACCTGATTTATATCCGTACGAAATGGCTTTAAAACATTTGAATTTTAAAAAATACTCACCGTAAGACCAAAATAGGATGGACCCTAGACGCCGCTATTTTTTTTTTAAATATTGAACGCTAGAAAAAGGAAAATTATTATAACATTTAATCAACAAATAAATGGCTACCCACCTTTAAAAGTTTTATGTTAAAATAGCAGTCAAAACTGCTGTTTGCTACAAAACACTTTTACAAAATATTGAACCACAATTTCTCAAGATTTCCTTACCGTCTCGTTAAATGCTTTCCAACAAATGCAAAGACTTATGAAAAGGCGGGAGAAACAACGAAAAAAACCAAAAATATGCAAAAGAGGTAGGATAACAAAATTATCAAGTTTACTATATATAACGGGGAAATATTGTCAAAAACAACTTCAATGTCTTCAATGAAGAAAGGTGGCATCATCCGAATCAATGTTTACAAACAAAATTTAAAACAGTAAAACAGTTGCAAAATTTGCTACTCGTCTGTTTGTTGATGATTCCGTACAAACGAAAGCATTATGAGTGCATGCGGAGCGTTAACCAAATGGCGAAAACAAGGCAGTCTTGCAGCTTAAGCCGGATTTAGACGTTGAGAGTTACTCGGTTGCGAGTAAACGTCAATCGATCCGAAGAATTACGAACGCACCCATACCACGTAATTTTACATTTGAATTGCATGTATGGGGCTTCTCGCAGTCGAGCGTTTTTTTTTTGTTTGTAAACGAGCGAGTAGCTCCATACATACAAATCAAATGTCAAATTTCGTGGTATTGGTGCGTTCGTAATTCTTCGGATCGATTGATGTTTACTCGTAGCCGAGTAACTCACAACATCTAAATCCGGCTTTACGTAAGGCCGAGGACATAGTGAGCGCGATGCGATGCGGGCGCGAGCGCGGCCTCGTTTGCGGGGAAGCTCTTTCGTTCACGAATGCGGAAATCAAATGCAAACCGCCCGGACCTGACATAGTAAACGCGATGCGAACGCGATTTCAATACGGCGAAACTGTGTGGAGTGTTTTGCCGCGAGTGAACGCAAGTGATGGTTGCCAGACGATTTATCTATAAATATCTTCACAACCGAACTCATCAAACGAAAATAAAAATTGAGTTGTTAAGAGAAAAAGTAACCAAATACCACTGAGAAAATGTTTCATTTGATGTACTTTCAATTTAGATTTTCGGTTGAAGCTTTTTCGAAAAAAATACAATATATTACTAAATTAAATATCTCACAATTCAACTGTTTACAGAATGAAGATGTGATATCATATCTGGCATCCTTGTGCTGGGTTGTTTACATGTGGAATGGAGTGGAATAAAACATCAAAAAAAGTCACAGAAGGGTTGTGTCCGAGACACGACCGCATAGTTGACGTAGGATTCCGTTAGGTGATCTGTTGATTTTGGATATGTTTGAAGAATTACCTCGTTAAACTCTTTGATAATGATTTGATGGCCCTGTAAAGGACCGTTTTGTTTGGTTGTTGGGTATTGTTTGTTCACTCGACCAGTGTTTACCGAGTGATGATGAGAGAAGGATGGTAAACAGTCTTTAGATGGTGCGTATCAGATAAAAGATACCGAAGTGGAACGAGATATGATGAAAACCGCCCTCTGTGATCCTAGACAAGATACCTCCTGTGATATGTATGGATGAAGTAAAGAAAAAAAAACTCACCAATATATAAGATAATATAAGATAATTACCAATACCGAACACAATCATCAATTTTTCTCATCAGTAAAAACATGTAGAGAAAACATACTTGGAATGGAGAAAGTAATTTTCTTTTATAATTTTTACTTTCTAAGTGTTTATTCAACCCAACGCGAATTTTAATTGGACTAACAACACCTAATACTATATATAGAGCATATGGGAAATCACATTTTCTATTATTTTTCATGTCGTACAAACTTTCCTTGGGCGAAAATGAACACAACAAAACAGACAGCTTAAACGACCCGTTCTCGAACGGGAACACACCTTGGTTTTTATTTATGGGAATTGAAATAAATCGTTTCATATATCAATAAAGCGCCGACGAAAGTCAGCAATCAAAAGCTCAGTAACGACAAGTGACGATATCTCCTTCGTCGTCTAGCACAATATCTATAACTTTCAACACAAAAGACTTCGTCATGCGATGGGAAATTGTGACAACATCACAGTCGATTAACAAAAACATGTTGTCTTCCAACAAAATTGCAGACGCGAGCAACAATGCTATGAAGATGCATGGTAAATAGTTTGGATGGCGGAAAGACATTAGATATCGTCGTTCTATCCAAGTTATATGACGAAAAGCGATATAGTATTTATGCTTCCAACTTTGACCATTTTTCATTGTTGAATTTAAGAAAAAAAAATCATATTAGGAATTCTCTGCTTATAGCACATTTATTGACGAGCAAAATTAGCACTAATATGAAGAAATCCGACAAATATTGTTTTTTTTTTATTTTGCAATGCTTTATATGAAAATTTATTCGAAAAACGAGAGTTTAAGATATTCAAATTAAATCAAATTAAAAACCTTTTTAAAAAAATTCGAAGGGTTGTATGCGAGACACGACCGCTTAGGACGTAGGACTATGCAATTTTTTTTTTATTTGTTGGTTTATCATTTTGGATATTATTTGCGAATACGTCGACATTTCATAAATAACTCTGTAGTAAAAAGTTCCGGAGACCCAGAAAAAATTTTAATGGCTTGCGTGTTCTGGTATAACCATTTCAAGAAGCAACGATTCTTTGTTGCCTTTGTGACAACAATACACTAATCAGTCATATGTCGCAATTAGTTTCTTTAAATCAATGCACGCATTGCACTGATTATTTAACAGAGTATTACTTACTATGCAAGGGTGTTCGTTTACTTCGTTTACTTCGCAAATATTCTCTTTTCGCTATCCCCTTTTCGTTGTTTCTATTCTAGCGGTTGCATAAATTACCCGATATTGACAGCTCTGTTCAGGAAAGCACACAAATGGACAGAACAAATGTATGGGGAAATGAGAATGCTTCCAATTTTCATCAATTTGATCCATATACAGACTATGGGGTTGTAATTTATAGCATATAAAACAAATCTTAGAAAATTTCCGATTCGATTGGTATGCAAATCCGTTCGCAGCAAAAATAGTTATTAACGTTAACTTTATTTCATAAAAACATGACCTGTTCTCTGATTTGGCACCCTTAATGTAAGACGGTGTCCTAGGTCAAAAACCTGCCGCTCTATAGCTCCACAGCTCTTCAGCTCATGAGCTCTGCAGCTACGCAGCTTAGCTCTCTATTGTGAACTCTATTCAATACGACACTTTACGTTAAAATATTCAATACGACACTTTACGTTAAAATATTCAATACGACACTTTACGTTAAAAAGATTTCTTCTTTTCTATACGTAAGACATTATCTTCAAATAAAATACTGGTAGCAGCTGAACACTACTGAACTACTACTGATCAATCCCTTTTTATCATGCTCCACGTAAACTATCCTTTTTCGCTCTCTTCCGTGTTGCTTTCTTATTTGCGATTCACATAGAACGTTACGGAGAAGAACGTCTACGTTCCGTCAACGTCTCCACCAATTCACACATGCAGTCAATACTTCCACCAACCCGTCACGTCAAATGTCAATCGAATGATTTATTTTATGTTATTCATGGTGTCGCCATCTACAACAATTTTAAATTGCAATCCCTTCTTTCAAATCAGCATGCCTAGAATCAGTCCTAAATTTTGAAAAATTCAATGAAAATCATTGAATTAAAATGCTTGAACCCCGTAGTCCGACCCTTATTCAACAATAATAATATATAGACTATTTCTCTCAGCTAGGCGCGAATGATTTTCACTCCGAAATTTGGAACTAAAAGATATGTTGGCATAAAAAGTACAGTATGTTACTTATAATGCGACATGCCGAGGCACCATTTAGTGTCGCATTGGAGGCAATTTTGACCAGTAATTGGACATTTGCGACAGGTGGCGACTTTCAAAGTGGGGCTATAATTTGGGCCCCGAACTCAATGTTTACAAAAATGTCCAATTAGAGGTAAAATATCTAACTAAACGTGTTGCATCACAGGTCTGTCCAATTAGCTAAATGTCGAATTAGATGTAAATTACTGTACAACCAAAATCAAAACTAAAGCCGTGACACAAAGCCCAGACAGAAACCAAACGAGCCGTCCGTCTCCGTCAATTATTCTTTTCTACAAATCCTGCCGGTCGTTTCCGTTGAACTATGCTGACGGGTCTTTACGTTGCCGGTGTATGTGAATGTTTCCATAATAATTGCTTGGTAGAATAACTGACGTAACGTGACGTGACGGGACGTGAACGTGACGTGGATGTTGTATGTGAATCGCATTTTATACCACTTCCATTAACTTAATACCATGGACAGACATACAACTGTACTAGCGCTGTACGTGTACAGCGTTGTACAGGTACCACGATAGCATGACACACATACTTTGGTTGTACATTGTACCGCATGTCAGACTGACAATCAGAAGTTTGAATTTATTGCATTGTATTTTCACCAATATTTCAATGAAAAAGGTTTTTATTTAGCGTCTAAACTATCGAACACAACAAATATGTTTCCAATCTGAGTTATTGACTCAAGAGAAAGTCAGTGAAAAGATTGTATACCAAATGTTTTGTTTCGTTTTGTTCATGCTACCCACCACTAATCGTCTATGGCGCTGCGCACAGTACAACTGTAGCCATGTACAGCGGTAAAATAGGTCGGTACAGGTACAGCGATTGTAACGAGTTACTTGCATGGTTCTAGCGCTGTACATGGTGACAGACATACAATTTTCGAAGTACAACGCAAGTACAGCTGTATGTCTGTCATAAGTATAATGCTCACGCTGCTGCACCTTGTACCATAAACTCAACTGTGTACATCTGACGTATAAATATCGAGATGGAATATAGAAGGTGGGAAAATTCACGGGTTTTGGTCAACGAATTTAGAAAGTGACCAGGTATGCTATAGGGGTACTCGCGTTAAGCCGGATTTAAGTGCAATTCACATGCAACATACACGTCACGTTCCATCCCGTCACGTCACGTTACGTGAATTATTCTACAATACAATTCTTATGAAAACATTCATATACACCGGCAACGTAACGACTCGTCAGCATACGTTCAACGAAAACGACCGGCAGGATTTGTAGAAAAGAATAATTGACAAAGACGTATGGTTCGTTGGGTTTTTGTCTGGGCATTGTGTCTCGGCTTTTGTTTTTGTATTTTGGTTATATTTTTTAAGCCAACATATCTCTTGGTTCCAAATTTCGGAGTCAAAATCATTCGCGACTAGCTGAGAAAAATAGTCTATATATTATTATTGTTGAATAAGGGTCGCAACTATATAATTTAAGCATTTAAATAATATAATTCGATGATTTTATGTCAACGATGTCAACGTTTAATGATGTTCCCTTCGTTGTGTCCCTGTTTCATATCCCTCCTATCCGATCTATAAACTTTTACTTAGTCGCGGCAATACATACACACACTCTTTACAGATACACGGGCCGAAGGTTGTGCAGTCCACTGATGATTCAACAAGAGCCAAAGGTTGTACCGCTCATGACAACTCTACACGAGCTGATGATTGCGCCGGCTAGTGATCATTCTATCCTAGATTCCTCGAGTCGAAAAAGACGCACCACGCTAGATATGGGGTGCAGAATAGGGGGGCGTTGCTGATTAACGGTTAGCTGCATCCCAATAGGAAGTATCCCATAACGGGCACACGTACAGAGCACTGAAGACTGCATCATCCCAATTATGAGAACACTTGTAATACTAACCTCGAGCCAACCGCGAGTAATCGGTTACATATTACTAACATAGACTACGTCTTACATTGAGGGTGCCAAATCAGAAAACAGGAAGCAGGTTCTGTCCATTTGTGTGCTTTCTCGAATAGAGCTGTCAATAACGGGCAACTTATGCAACCGCTAGAATAGAAACAACGAAGGGTAAGAAACTTGCATAGTAAGTAAGATGTCGCTAGCGTATAAGTATTGCATCTCCTCTGAGGAAAATTCTCAGAATCTTTCTGTGCTCGAATCAACAAAGGTCACTTATTCTGCTCGTTTTGTGTTTTATGTGCTGTGAACGCTAGCGAATATTTCACTTGAAGTGCATCTGGCATTGCAATTAATACAACCATCCGAGCATGGCAAAGCAGGAGAAACAAGAGAAGAGTGCAAGCTAGCTTTGTTGACGGTTTTGACCGAGAATAGAGAAACGATTTTTCATAAACGGTCATTCTCGCGATGTTTCATTTTTATCGCTGCAACTGTGTGCATCTGTTAGACGCGTGTTTAATGCTTGTTAAATGGCGATGCACGGAAGATGCCTCTCGTTAAATACTCAGTGCGATGTATGCATTGATATAAAGACACAAAATGCGACATTTGACCAATTAGTGTATTGTTCTCGCAGAAGCAAGAAAGAATCGTTTCTTATCGAAATGACTCTACAAAATCACGCAAGCCATTAAACCTTTTCAGGGTCCCCGGAACTTTTTACTAAAGAGTTATTTATGAAATTCCGACGTATTATCAAATAATATCCGAAATTATAAACTAAAAAATTAAAAAAAAAGATTGCGTAGTCCTACGTCCTAAGCGGTCGTGTCTCGGATACAATCCCTCGATTTTTTGTTTTTGAACGTGCGAGTAGCTCCACACATATAAATCAAATGTCAAATTTCGTGGTATGGGTGTGTTCGTAATTCTTCGGATCGATTGACGTTTACTCGCAACCGAATAATTCACAACGTCTAAATCCGGCTTTACTTTAGTAAATAGCGTGCAAAATTGCCTGAATTTGCACGGATTTTTTTGTAGTTAAATAAAAATGGATATATATATTTCTTCCTAAAAAGCTTCAGATTTGATGTAGAAATATGTGTTCTACAAAATTTGATATATTTCTTTCTATACATTGACAATGGAAAATATGAATGATCAACATTTACACTGCAGTCTGAAGCGGCTGACTCAAAATCCAGCATAGTATGCCTTGTTGACAGCGCCCATAAACAATAACTCCGTCATTGAAACATTGATAGATGCATGACACCGTTGCTTCCACTCTCCAAAAAGGCCCCGAGGTATCCATACTTGGAAAAACAAAAAAATATTAACATTCTTTGAAGAACAACACAGATAATTCTTAACGAAAAGAATAAATTACCTGAACGTCACCATGAAGAATCAATGTACCATTGAGCTTCCAATCATATTTGTACTCTCCACAACTCCTTAGTGTTCCAATTTACTTACATTTTTTCATGCAATCCTATATGTTTTTGTTTAAATTCAAGGAAAATTTCTCGCAAGTTTTAACAATAAAATGTTGTTGTTCCGTACATATTCTTCTATATTCTCAATTCACACTTCCATATCATAGAAGAAATCAGTAGATGCGATTGATAAACTTGAATCGCTCATGTAACTTTATGTAAAATAATTTCCAGGAGGAGCATCTATTTGTTCGACATTTTTGACGAGCAAAATTCACGCGCTTTCTGAATTAAAACATGGCACTAGTTATAACTTTTTAGTTAGTTTGTTCCTCGTGTTAAATTTTTTGATGGAAAATAAAGAGAAAAACGGGTTCGAATCAACAAAATTTTTAAATTTGTTGAATTTTACGAACAAAGAGCCGTGATTCTGCACGCCATTTTATCTGTGTGAGTAATTTTCGTGTACGATACAAAAAATCTGGTAAAAACGTATACGAACAAAGTCAGAGTCACAGAATCTTTTGTTCCTTTGACGGAGAAACATTTGACAGTGCATGGAAAAATAGGTTGCAAGTTTTTTTCATGTAATATGCGCTTTAAAAATAAATTTAATTGACTCCATATGACCTAGATTGAGACGGAAAGTGTTTCGTTTGCGTCTTGATTTTAGACGAATGAAGTGTTCAGCACCCTAATGGTGAAAAAAGCAATTACAATTGCTGACAAGAGATAAACTTCCATGAACTTGCTCTAAGATCCAAACATAGTACACGTTAGAATACTATTTCTGATATAAGAAGAAATCAAAGAAACAATCAAACATTTTAGTTCGTGACATGTTCTGTTTATCTTATAATGCGAAAAATATTTTTGGGAATATGTAATTAGTTTCTGTATATCCTCTTTCAACGTTATTCGTTGCCACATTCAATTTTGCACCATTTGGGTAACTGACTGGTATGCGCGATATGTGAACTTCATATCTTCTTGGCTACTAATACAATCAAAGTTTAACACAACCAAAACCAGTGAATCTTCCCACCTTTTATTCTTCATCTCGCATCTGTAGTATATGTCAAAGGTTTTGGTTACGTTAAATTCGATTGTATTAGCAGCTATTTGACAGAAAGGAGTTTACATATCAGGCATACCCAGCCGGGTGCTATGATTGTTCTGAAGATCGTTAGGAAAATCTCAAGCAGAACTAACAGTGGGGAACTCATTTCATGGGAATATAAATGAGGGGTTGTATACGAGACACGACCGCTTAGGACGTAGGACTACGCAATCTTTTTTTTTATTTGTTGGTTTATCATTTCGGATATTATTTGCGAATACGTCGAAATTTCATAAATAACTTTTTAGTAAAATGTTCCGGGGACCCTGAAAAGGATTAATGGCTTGCGTGTTCTGGTATAACCATCTCGAGAAGCAACGATTCTTTCTTGCCTTTGCGAGAATAATACACTAATCGATCATATGTCACAATTTGTTTCCTTGAATCAATGAACGCATTACACTGAGTATTTAACGAGAGGCATCCTCCGTGCATTGCCAATCAACAAGCATCAAACACGCGTTTAACAGATGCACACAGTTGCAGCGATAAATATGAAACATCGAAACACACTTCATGTGAAATATTCTCTAGCGTTCACAGCTCGAGGAGAAAGATGAAACACAAAACGAGCAGATTAAGCGACCTTTGTTGTTTCGGGCACAGACAGATTCTGATAATTTTCCTCAGAATTTTCCGCAATACTTATACGCTAGCAACAGCTTGCTTACTATGCAAGGGTGGAGTTTACTTCGCAAATATTCTCTTTTCGCTATCCCCTTCGTTGTTTCTATTCTAGCGGCTGCATAAATTGCCCGATATTGACAGCTCTGTTCGGGAAAGCACACAAATGTATGGGGAAATATGAATGCTTCCAATTTTCATAAATTCAAACCATATCTAGACTATGGGATTGTAATGTAGAGCAAACAAATCCTAGAAATCTTCCGATTCGATTGGTATGCAAATCGTTAAAATCCGTTCGCAGCAAAAATATTTATTAACGTTAACTTTACTTCATAAAAACATGACATGTTTTCTGATTTGACACCCTTAATGTAATACGTAGTCCTACGTCAAAATATTTTTCGCATTTCACTCATCGTTATAACAAATATAAAATGTAATGTTCTTCTTATATCAGAATTAGTATTCCAATGTCTATAATTTAATTTAGTTTATAATAAAGAAGATTATGATGTCATAATTTGAAAAGTTACATTAAATAAAATTTTAAAATAAACATTGTGTAGAACAATGGTTTTTGAATGAAATGGTATTTCAGTATGTTGATAAATTTACCATATCATGATTTTTTGCGGAATATTGAAAAAAGAGGACATCATGAAAATGATGCCCAATATTTTTATTTCACCAACATACAATTTTTTCTATTCAAAATTACCTGCAGACGCTGAATTCTTCTTTCCAGCCTCCTCCATCACCAGGGAATAATTGTTATGCCTCAATCATAAATGGTTTAGCATATTCGAATAATTTTGACAAAACACCATGACACACATTATTACACAAATTTTGTTATTATTAATGACACACATTGTTACACAAATTTTGCACTGTATTTAATAAAAAGTGGGTTATATCCGTGATACAACCGCAATGTAGACATAGGACTACCGCTGGCTCTGTAATCATTTGTTAGAAATTATGTCTGAATCAATTCTTAATGATGAATGAATAATTATTTGTAAAGATTGGTGAAAGGTGGTGATAGTGTGTGACTGGATGAGTATGAAATTGTTATTAAAATGAAATTCAACTACAGTCAACCTTCCTATAACGTGGTGAGTGCGTACCGCGTTATATGGAAACCGCACTATAAGAAATTCGGATTTTACTTACAAACCAGGTTAATGCGTAGCGCGTTATATGGAAACCACCTACCGTGTTGTATGGAAACCGCGCTATAAGAAACTCAGAATGAGTACAAATAACATCATTCGTACCGCGTAGTATGGAGACCAATAGCAGATCATAAAATAAAATGCTAAAAAACAATGTACTGTTTTCAACCGCTCCTCTAACCCAGCTTAGTAACTAAACGGGAACACCCTCAAAACCTTGCACTCCAGCGACACTCTCTCGTTGAACTTACACCCGGTACAGAAAAGAAAGACGTAGTCCTACGTCAAAATGGTTCCCTTTTTCATTAATCGCGATTACTGCGATAATTGTTCAATGCATTGATATTTTGATTTTTCATTATTCGATACAAAATTACTCGAATAAAATTGCAGATATTCGATTATTTGAATTAATCGAACGTTTAACCGACGTCTCTAATGTCTACTATGTTTGAATTTTAGAACAACTTAATGGAAATTTATCTCTTGTCAGCAATTGTAATTACATAATTAGGGTGCTGAACACTTCATTTGTCTAAAACTAAGACGCAAGCGGATAATTTTTCGTTTCAATCTAGGTCATACGGAGTCAATTAAATACGTTTTTGAAGTGAATTCCACATTAAAAATTTTGCAATTTTTTTCCCATGCACTGTCAAATGTTTCTCCATCAAAGGAACAAAAGATTCTGTGACTATGACTTCGTTCATTTACGTTTTTGGTTGACGTAACGAGAAGTAAAATTGAATAGAAATTAAGTTTAGAACACTTCAATAAACCTGAAATTTGAGTTTCTGCTAAAATGTCAGTTGGGCCCTTATTATTTTGAACGCTAGCATTGAATAAAAAAAAACTAGTTCGTTCATTTCATCTGCTTATTTTTACTTAATATACAACAATAGAATAATAACAACACTTTTCCTATGTAGTGGACTATTATAAGAAAAGTGACATACATAAACAAAATCTGTGACGTCACATATTTAAAAATCTTCCCACCTTTCATTTTCCATCTCGGCTCTCCCGTTATCTAGCACTTGGTCGACGAAAATCCAGAAAGAAGAGTATGAAGCCAGTTGTCACAGTTTGCCTAGCGCTAAACGAAAAAAAGTTAACCATAAATCGATCGTTTTTTCATGGTATAAGCGTATAAATGTCTAAAAATCAAATTATATAGAGTTTCTGAGCTGTCGAAAAAAATCATCGCAATATGGAAAACGGATTGGAACCATTTTGCTATTGCCCTGAACGTGCAAACGTGGAATTATCGCAGTTTTTCGAAATTGTTACTGGTATGTATGGCGTAACGCGATTTGTCGAAGTGCTCTTCACCGAAGAAAACTAATCACTGTTAACCGTTAGATGCCGGGGAGTGAAATAGCGCTCATGTTATATGCCAAAAGTCCGGGAAGCGCGATAGCACTCTGTTTGTTTTACATCAACATTTTTGATTTGGCTTAAAAGGCGCCAAATCAATAATGTTTACATAATATAAGAAGAGCGCTATCGCGCCTCCCGCACTTTTGACATATAACAATAGCTATTCCACTCCCCGGCCTCAAACGAATAATTTACAAATATCTAGGTCTTTGATTTCGTCTCCAGAATTTGTACCTATATGTCCCAATTCACGCCAGAACCATGTGGACTATTGAGTTTTCCTGATGAAATGGAATCGCCAGGACATAACATACCAAGAAATCGCCAGGACATAACCAAGCATCTAGCTGCAGTTTTTCGTGTAAATTTGAACTGGAAAGTAATTACTTAATTGATAATATCACATTTAAATTATCATTCATTTTAGATTCCAATTCAATCTGCTGTAAAGGAACTGTTACCACAGTGGCCTACGACTGAAGAAACGTGGACTTAGGACAGGAAAAAAATCTGTATTTTGAAGAAAGGCGCAACATCCTGAATTCGGTAATATTATTTGAATGCTTTATATACCTTTATAAAATATCTATTTTTATGTATACCTTTTTTGCATTTTCGGGCATTTTATCGTCTATCGGATAATAATTATCGAAAGACGATCCTTTAACACGTTGAGTTCCACGGTTTTACAGCGACTCTGGAAATTTTTAAATGTATTATGACCATCGTTTCTTATTGTAGTTTAAGGTATTTTTGTTCAAAAGGGAATGGTTATAAGCTTATATTAGTTACCTTTATTATCGTATGCTATACTGTCAGTCACTTGTGATTGACGCAGCCTGAGCGAAAATTCGGAGTCAGTCACCGGTGACTGACGTGGCAGACAACGTGTTGATCAACGATACTTAACGAACAGGAATACGGTTACTCAGGATTAGAACGATGTTAAATGACGTCACTATGAAAACTTTTTCTGTTGATGGACCACAATTCGACCGTCGTTTTTTAAAAAGTATGTGGTACTGTATAATTCGAAAAATTATAAAGTTCTGTTGTCGGGTACAGTGAAATAAGGTAATACTTTTACCCACCGGAAAATACTTTTAGCTACTTTTAGCTTTTAGCCACTGGAAAAAATATTTACGATTAGTTAAGTAACCGGTGTTATGAAGAGAAATAAACGTAACATGCCCAATCGATTCGAACACTGCCGTCGCGTTATTCGGAAAAATTAAATAAAAGAGGAATTCAACCGGTTCCTTTTGAGGCAACCCATGACGAAACCGGTACTTTCGTATTACCGTCACCGGAACCGAAATACAATAGATAGCAATTACCTAACCGGGTCGCTAACGCTCGGTCGGACCTAACTAAAGGATCGTCTCCTATGTATCAAACTAACCGGGCAATCGATGGAACACAGGTTTGTTTGCGAAAGGCCGCCGCTTCCGACGGCGGGTCGGCTAATACGCTAATACGAAAGTACCACGAAACCTCTTCGGTCGCGTAATAAATAAATATCGATTCAAATATAAGAGGAATTCCTCCGGTTCCTTTCGAGGTAACCCATGACGAAACCTCTTCGGTCGAGTAATAAATAAATATCGATTCAAATATAAGAGGAATTCCTCCGGTTCCTCTCGAGGTAACCCATGACGAAACCTCTTCGGTCGCGTAATAAATAAATATTGATTCAAATATAAGAGGAATTCCTCCGGTTCCTTTCGAGGTAACCCATGACGAAACCTCTTCGGTCGCGTAATAAATAAATATCGATTCAAATATAAGAGGAATTCCTCCGGTTCCTTCCGAGGTAACCCATGAAGAAACCTCTTCTGTCGCGTTATGAGTAATTATCGTTTATAATATAAGAGGGATTCCTCCGGTTCCTTTCGAGGCAATCCATGACGAAACCTCTTCGGTCGCGTTATAAGTAATTATCGATTTAAATATAAGGGGAATTCCTCCGGTTCCTTTCGAGGCAACCCATGACGAAACCTCTTCGGTCGCGTTATGAGTAATTATCGTTTATAATATAAGAGGGATTCCTCCGGTTCCTTTCGAGGCAATCCATGACGAAACCTCTTCGGTCGCGTTATAAGTAATTATCGATTTAAATATAAGGGGAATTCCTCCGGTTCCTTTCGAGGCAACCCATGACGAAACCTCTTCGGTCGCGTTATAAGTAATTATCGTTTAATATATAAGAGGGATTCCTCCGGTTCCTTTCGAGGCAACCCATGACGAAACCTCTTCGGTCGCGTTATAAGTAATTATCGATTTAAATATAAGAGGAATTCCTCCGGTTCCTTTCGAGGCAACCCATGACGAAACCTCTTCGGTCGCGTTATGAGTAATTATCGTTTATAATATAAGAGGGATTCCTCCGGTTCCTTTCGAGGCAACCCATGACGAAACCTCTTCGGTCGCGTTATAAGTAATTATCGATTTAAATATAAGAGGAATTCCTCCGGTTCCTTTCGAGGCAACCCATGACGAAACCTCTTCGGTCGCGTTATAAGTAATTATCGATATAAATATAAGAGGAATTCCTCCGGTTCCTTTCGAGGCAATCCATGACGAAACCTCTTCGGTCGCGTTATAAGTAATTATCGTTTAATATATAAGAGGGATTCCTCCGGTTCCTTTCGAGGCAACCCATGACGAAACCTCTTCGGTCGCGTTATAAGTAATTATCGATTTAAATATAAGAGGGATTCCTCCGGTTCCTTTCGAGGCAATCTATGACGAAACCTCTTCGGTCGCGTTATAAGTAATTATCGATTTAAATATAAGGGGAATTCCTCCGGTTCCTTTAGAGGCAACCCATGACGAAACCTCTTCGGTCGCGTTATAAGTAATTATCGTTTAATATATAAGAGGGATTCCTCCGGTTCCTTTCGAGGCAACCCATGACGAAACCTCTTCGGTCGCGTTATAAGTAATTATCGATTTAAATATAAGAGGAATTCCTCCGGTTCCTTTCGAGGCAACCCATGACGAAACCTCTTCGGTCGCGTTATGAGTAATTATCGTTTATAATATAAGAGGGATTCCTCCGGTTCCTTTCGAGGCAACCCATGACGAAACCTCTTCGGTCGCGTTATAAGTAATTATCGATTTAAATATAAGAGGAATTCCTCCGGTTCCTTTCGAGGCAACCCATGACGAAACCTCTTCGGTCGCGTTATAAGTAATTATCGATATAAATATAAGAGGAATTCCTCCGGTTCCTTTCGAGGCAATCCATGACGAAACCTCTTCGGTCGCGTTATAAGTAATTATCGTTTAATATATAAGAGGGATTCCTCCGGTTCCTTTCGAGGCAACCTATGACGAAACCTCTTCGGTCGCGTTATAAGTAATTATCGATTTAAATATAAGAGGGATTCCTCCGGTTCCTTTCGAGGCAACCCATGACGAAACCTCTTCGGTCGCGTTATAAGTAATTATCGTTTAATATATAAGAGGGATTCCTCCGGTTCCTTTCGAGGCAACCCATGACGAAACCTCTTCGGTCGCGTTATAAGTAATTATCGATTTAAATATAAGAGGAATTCCTCCGGTTCCTTTCGAGGCAACCCATGACGAAACCTCTTCGGTCGCGTTATAAGTAATTATCGATATAAATATAAGAGGAATTCCTCCGGTTCCTTTCGAGGCAATCCATGACGAAACCTCTTCGGTCGCGTTATAAGTAATTATCGTTTAATATATAAGAGGGATTCCTCCGGTTCCTTTCGAGGCAACCTATGACGAAACCTCTTCGGTCGCGTTATAAGTAATTATCGATTTAAATATAAGAGGGATTCCTCCGGTTCCTTTCGAGGCAACCCATGACGAAACCTCTTCGGTCGCGTTATAAGTAATTATCGTTTAATATATAAGAGGGATTCCTCCGGTTCCTTTCGAGGCAACCCATGACGAAACCTCTTCGGTCGCGTTATGAGTAATTATCGTTTATAATATAAGAGGGATTCCTCCGGTTCCTTTCGAGGCAACCCATGACGAAACCTCTTCGGTCGCGTTATGAGTAATTATCGTTTATAATATAAGAGGGATTCCTCCGGTTCCTTTCGAGGCAATCCATGACGAAACCTCTTCGGTCGCGTTATAATGATTTATCGTTTAATATATAAGACGGATTCCTCCGGTTCCTTTCGAGGCAACCCATGATGAAACCTCTTCGGTCGCGTTATGAGTAATTATCGTTTATAATATAAGAGGGATTCCTCCGGTTCCTTTCGAGGCAACCCATGACGAAACCTCTTCGGACGCGTTATAATTAATTATCGTTTAATATAAAAGAGGGATTCCTCCGGTTCCTTTCGAGGCAACCCATGACGAAACCTCTTCGGTTGCGTTATAAGTAATTATCGTTTAATATAAAAGAGGGATTCCTCCGGTTCCTTTCGAGGCAACCCATGACGAAACCTCTTCGGTCGCGTTATAAGTAATTATCGTTTAATATATAAGAGGGATTCCTCCGGTTCCTTTCGAGGCAACCCATGACGAAACCTCTTCGGTCGCGTTATAAGTAATTATCGATTTAAATATAAGAGGAATTCCTCCGGTTCCTTTCGAGGCAACCCATGACGAAACCTCTTCGGTCGCGTTATAAGTAATTATCGATATAAATATAAGAGGAATTCCTCCGGTTCCTTTCAAGGCAATCCATGACGAAACCTCTTCGGTCGCGTTATAAGTAATTATCGTTTAATATATAAGAGGGATTCCTCCGGTTCCTTTCGAGGCAACCCATGACGAAACCTCTTCGGTCGCGTTATAAGTAATTATCGATTTAAATATAAGAGGGATTCCTCCGGTTCCTTTCGAGGCAACCCATGACGAAACCTCTTCGGTCGCGTTATGAGTAATTATCGTTTATAATATAAGAGGGATTCCTCCGGTTCCTTTCGAGGCAATCCATGACGAAACCTCTTCGGTCGCGTTATAAGTAATTATCGTTTAATATATAAGAGGGATTCCTCCGGTTCCTTTCGAGGCAACCCATGACGAAACCTCTTCGGTCGCGTTATGAGTAATTATCGTTTATAATATAAGAGGGATTCCTCCGGTTCCTTTCGAGGCAATCCATGACGAAACCTCTTCGGTCGCGTTATAATGATTTATCGTTTAATATATAAGAGGGATTCCTCCGGTTCCTTTCGAGGCAATCCATGACGAAACCTCTTCGGTCGCGTTATAAGTAATTATCGTTTAATATATAAGAGGGATTCCTCCGGTTCCTTTCGAGGCAACCCATGACGAAACCTCTTCGGTCGCGTTATGAGTAATTATCGTTTAATATATAAGAGGGATTCCTCCGGTTCCTTTCGAGGCAATCCATGACGAAACCTCTTCGGTCGCGTTATAAGTAATTATCGTTTAATATATAAGAGGGATTCCTCCGGTTCCTTTCGAGGCAACCCATGACGAAACCTCTTCGGTCGCGTTATGAGTAATTATCGTTTAATGTATAAGAGGGATTCCTCCGGTTCCTTTCGAGGCAACCCATGACGAAACCTCTTCTGTCGCGTTATGAGTAATTATCGTTTATAATATAAGAGGGATTCCTCCGGTTCCTTTCGAGGCAATCCATGACGAAACCTCTTCGGTCGCGTTATAATGATTTATCGTTTAATATATAAGAGGGATTCCTCCGGTTCCTTTCGAGGCAATCTATGACGAAACCTCTTCGGTCGCGTTATAAGTAATTATCTTTTAAAATATAAGAGGAATTCCTCCGGTTCCTTTCGAGGCAATCTATGACGAAACCTCTTCGGTCGCGTTATGAGTAATTATCGTTTATAATATAAGAGGGATTCCTCCGGTTCCTTTCGAGGCAATCCATGACGAAACCTCTTCGGTCGCGTTATAATGATTTATCGTTTAATATATAAGAGGGATTCCTCCGGTTCCTTTCGAGGCAACCCATGACGAAACCTCTTCGGTCGCGTTATGAGTAATTATCGTTTATAATATAAGAGGAATTCCTCCGGTTCCTTTCGAGGCAATCCATGACGAAACCTCTTCGGTCGCGTTATAATGATTTATCGTTTAATATATAAGAGGGATTCCTCCGGTTCCTTTCGAGGCAACCCATGACGAAACCTCTTCGGTCGCGTTATAAGTAATTATCTTTCAAAATATAAGAGGAATTCCTCCGGTTCCTTTCGAGGCAATCTATGACGAAACCTCTTCGGTCGCGTTATAATGATTTATCGTTTAATATATAAGAGGGATTCCTCCCGTTCCTTTCGAGGCAATCCATGACGAAACCTCTTCGGTCGCGTTATAAGTAATTATCTTTTAAAATATAAGAGGGATTCCTCCGGTTCCTTTCGAGGCAATCTATGACGAAACCTCTTCGGTCGCGTTATGAGTAATTATCGTTTATAATATAAGAGGGATTCCTCCGGTTCCTTTCGAGGCAATCCATGACGAAACCTCTTCGGTCGCGTTATAATGATTTATCGTTTAATATATAAGAGGGATTCCTCCGGTTCCTTTCGAGGCAACCCATGACGAAACCTCTTCGGTCGCGTTATGAGTAATTATCGTTAATAATATAAGAGGGATTCCTCCGGTTCCTTTCGAGCCAATCCATGACGAAACCTCTTCGGTCGCGTTATAATGATTTATCGTTTAATATATAAGAGGGATTCCTCCGGTTCCTTTCGAGGCAACCCATGACGAAACCTCTTCGGTCGCGTTATGAGTAATTATCGTTTATAATATAAGAGGGATTCCTCCGGTTCCTTTCGAGGCAATCCATGACGAAACCTCTTCGGTCGCGTTATAATGATTTATCGTTTAATATATAAGAGGGATTCCTCCGGTTCCTTTCGAGGCAACCCATGACGAAACCTCTTCGGTCGCGTTATGAGTAATTATCGTTTATAATATAAGAGGGATTCCTCCGGTTCCTTTCGAGGCAATCCATGACGAAACCTCTTCGGTCGCGTTATAATGATTTATCGTTTAATATATAAGAGGGATTCCTCCGGTTCCTTTCGAGGCAACCCATGACGAAACCTCTTCGGTCGCGTTATAAGTAATTATCGTTTAATATATAAGAGGGATTCCTCCGGTTCCTTTCGAGGCAACCCATGACGAAACCTCTTCTGTCGCGTTATGAGTAATTATCGTTTAAAATATAAGAGGGATTCCTCCGGTTCCTTTCGATGCAACCCATGACGATACCTCTTCGGTCACGTTATAAGTAATTATCGATTTAAATATAAGAGGAATTCCTCCGGTTCCTTTCGAGGCAACCCATGACGAAACCTCTTCGGTCGTGTTATAAGTAATTATCGTTTAAAATATAAGAGGGATTCCTCCGGTTCCTTTCGAGGCAACCCATGACGAAACCTCTTCGGTCGTGTTATAAATAAATATCGTTCGTTATAATAGAGGGATTCCTCCGGTTCCTTCCGAGGCAACCTATAACGAATCCTCTTCAGTCGCGTTGTAGAGAATTATCGAATAAAGTATCGATTCGAATTTAGAAATTTTAAAAACGTGATTTCTCGCGGTCTATCAAAAATCATTTTGAAATAATTTTCTTGTACGAGAATGTTTTCTAAAACGTTAATATTTATTGTTTTGTTTTTGATAATATTGATTCATTATTTCTTTAAATTTTTCTAATATTTCTTTTTTTCATGTACCGTTGTGGATCACCCCGAGGAAGTGAACTGGATTACTGGATTGTCAATTTACGAATAAGCTTGTAAAATTATGTTTAATAAATATTACGTATCGTCTTTTTATTTCAAAGCTCCAATGTCCTTAAGTATCTAAGTTAATAGTCTTACAATACTAACAGAAATGTTACTTCAGAAATCCCATTTTCGTTCGAGTTGTTCTTGCGTTTCGTTCGATCTGCTTCTGTTCGAAAAGTAAGTTATTAATGGAGAATGTGTCATTTTCAGCATATATCCTTGTTTTTAGCGAATAGAGACAATCAAAATGTTTTTAATTTTATTCGTCGAATAGGTCAGACCTATTCGATGAATTTATGCATCAGTTTTACCATGCTGGCTGATTGAGTGATTTCTGAATTATATTTCTATATTCTCATATTGACATTTATTCAGCCTAAAGATGACACAAATAATTCAAATCTATTGATGCAGGTTTGCAAGTTTAGATCTTATCTATTGTTTACTCTTATTTTCAAACATTTTATGAGTTGTCGAGTACCAAGTCTTAAGATAGAAAACGGATAGAAAAACCAGTTTTTTTCATTTCTTTATGCTCTTAGATTGATTTAGAAGGTAGATGTTTCTTGTTATCTGCATTATCTTGACTCGATTTTATGAAAAATAGAAAAAGAAGGATTATTTTAGACATTCTTTGTTATATGAAAAAGAGTGATTCGAATCCATATGAATTATAATGTAGATATATTGTGCTTGATCATGTCTATCATTTGAAGCTCAGAACAGGACCATACCTCTTACGTAACTCTTATCCTTCAAATTTTAGTGGATCGATTTCATGAAAAATCGAAAGAATGAAAAATATATTTTCGAATTTTTTGTTCTGATATCACACGAAAATCTTGAGTTTGATGATGCAGGTTTGTAGTGCGTGATCTCCTCTATCATAAGAATATAAGAACTGAACCATACCTCTTACGTAACTCTCATCCCCCGTAATTTGGTGGATCGATCTCATGAAAAATCGAAAGAATGAAAAATATATTTTAGAATTTTTTTCTGATATCACACGTAAATCTTGAGTTTGATGATGCAGATTTGTAGTGCGTGATCTCCTCTATCATTTGAATCTAAGAACTGGACCATACCTCTTACGTAACTCTCATCCTTCAAATTTTAGTGGATCGATTTCATGAAAAACCGAAAGAATGAAAGATATATTTTAGAATTTTTCTCTGATATTACACGTAAATCTTGAGTTTGATGATGCAGGTTTGTAGTGCGTGATCTCCTCTATCATAAGAATATAAGAACTGAACCATACCCCTTACGTAACTCTCATCCCCCGTAATTTGGTGGATCGATCTCATGAAAAATCGAAAGAATGAAAAATATATTTTAGAATTTTTTTCTGATATCACACGTAAATCTTGAGTTTGATGATGCAGATTTGTAGTGCGTGATCTCCTCTATCATTTGAATCTAAGAACTGGACCATACCTCTTACGTAACTCTCATCCTTCAAATTTTAGTGGATCGATTTCATGAAAAACCGAAAGAATGAAAGATATATTTTAGAATTTTTCTCTGATATTACACGTAAATCTTGAGTTTGATGATGCAGGTTTGTAGTGCGTGATCTCCTCTATCATAAGAATATAAGAACTGAACCATACCTCTTACGTAACTCTCATCCCCCGTAATTTGGTGGATCGATCTCATGAAAAATCGAAAGAATGAAAAATATATTTTAGAAATTTTTTCTGATATCACACGTAAATCTTGAGTTTGATGATGCAGATTTGTAGTGCGTGATCTCCTCTATCATTTGAATCTAAGAACTGGACCATACCTCTTACGTAACTCTCATCCTTCAAATTTTAGTGGATCGATTTCATGAAAAACCGAAAGAATGAAAGATATATTTTAGAATTTTTCTCTGATATTACACGTAAATCTTGAGTTTGATGATGCAGGTTTGTAGTGCGTGATCTCCTCTATCATAAGAATATAAGAACTGAACCATACCTCTTACGTAACTCTCATCCCCCGTAATTTGGTGGATCGATCTCATGAAAAATCGAAAGAATGAAAAATATATTTTAGAATTTTTTTCTGATATCACACGTAAATCTTGAGTTTGATGATGCAGATTTGTAGTGCGTGATCTCCTCTATCATTTGAATCTAAGAACTGGACCATACCTCTTACGTAACTCTCATCCTTCAAATTTTAGTGGATCGATTTCATGAAAAACCGACAGAATGAAAGATATATTTTAGAATTTTTCTCTGATATTACACGTAAATCTTGAGTTTGATGATGCAGGTTTGTAGTGCGTGATCTCCTCTATCATAAGAATATAAGAACTGAACCATACCTCTTACGTAACTCTCATCCCCCGTAATTTGGTGGATCAATCTCATGAAAAATCGAAAGAATGAAAAATATATTTTAGAATTTTTTTTGATATCACACGTAAATCTTGAGTTTGATGATGCAGATTTGTAGTGCGTGATCTTCTCTATCATTTGAATCTAAGAACTGGACCATACCTCTTACGTAACTCTCATCTCCCGAAATTTAGTAGATCGATCTCATGAAAAATCGAAAGAATGAAAAACATAAAATCTCAGGTAAATCTTGATTTTGATGATGCAGATTTGTAGTGCGTGATCTCCTCTATCATTTCAATCTATGAACTGGACCATACCTCTCACGTAACTCTCTTCTCCCGAAATTTAGTGGATCGATCTCATGAAAAATCGAAAGAATGAAAAGCATAATTTAGAATTTTTTTCTGATGTTACACGAAATTCTTGAGTTTGATGATGCAGATTTGTAGTGCGTGATCTCCTCTATCATTAGAGTATAAGAACTGAACCATACCCCTTACGTAACTCTCATCCTTCAAATTTGAGTGGATCGATTTTATGAAAAACCGAAAGAATGAAAAGTATATTTTAGAATTTTTATCTGATATCACACGAAAATCTTGAGTTTGATGATGTAGATTTGTAGTGCCTGATCTCCTCTACCATAAGAATATAAAAACTGGACCATACCCCTTACGTAACTCTTATCCTTCGAAATTTAGTGGATCAATTTTATGAAAAATCGAAAGAATGGAAAATATATTTTCCTTTTTTTTCTGATATCAGACTAAATCCTGAATTTGACTATGTAGATTTCTAGTGCGTGATCCTGTCTATCATTTGAATATAAGAACTGGACCATACCTCTCACGAAATTCTTATCCTTCAAAAATTAGTGAATCGATTCCATGAAAAATCGAAAGAATGAAAAACAAAATTTCGTTTTTTTTCTGATATCACACGTAAATCTTGAGTTTGATGATGCAGATCTGTAGTGCGTGATCTCCTCTATCATTTCAATCTAAGAACTGGACCATACCTCTCACGTAACTCTCATCTCCCGAAATTTAGTGGATCGATCTCATGAAAAATCGAAAGAATGAAAATCATAATTTAGATTTTTTTTCTGATGTTACACGAAATTCTTGAGTTTGATGATGCAGATTTGTAGTGCGTGATCTCCTCTATCATTAGAATATAAGAACTGAACCATACCCCTTACGTAACTCTCATCCTTAAAATTCTAGTGGATCGATTTCATGAAAAACCGAAAGAATGAAAAGTATATTTTAGAATTTTTATCTGATATCACACGAAAATCTTGAGTTTGATGATGTAGATTTGTAGTGCCTGATCTCCTCTACCATAAGAATATAAAAACTGGACCATACCCCTTACGTAACTCTTATCCTTCGAAATTTAGTGGATCAATTTTATGAAAAATCGAAGGAATGGAAAATATATTTTCCTTTTTTTTTTCTGATATCAGACTAAATCCTGAATTTGACTATGTAGATTTCTAGTGCGTGATCCTGTCTATCATTTGAATATAAGAACTGGACCATACCTCTCACGTAATTCTTATCCTTCAAAAATTAGTGAATCGATTCCATGAAAAATCGAAAGAATGAAAAACATAATTTCGTTTTTTTTCTGATATCACACGTAAATCTTGAGTTTGATGATGCAGATTTGTAGTGCGTGACCTCCTCTATCATAGGAATATAAAAACTGTACCATACCTCTTACGTAACTCTCATCCTTCAAATTTTAGTGGATCGATTTCAAGAAAAACCGAAAGAATGAAAAATATATTTTACGAATTTTCTTTGATATCACACGAAAATCTTGAGTTTGATGATGTAGATTTGTAGTGCCTGATCTCCTCTATCAAAAGAATATAAGAACTGGACCATACCCCTTACGTAACTCTCATCCTCCGAAATTTAGTGGATCATTTTTATGAAAAATCGAAAGAATGAAAAATATATTTTCGATTTTTTTTTCTTATACCAGACGAAAATCCTGAATTTGACTTTGTAGATTCCTAGTGCGTGATCCTGTCTATCATTTGAAAGTAAGAACTGGACCATAGCTCTCACGTAACTCTCATCCTTCAAAAATTAGTGAATCGATTCCATGAAAAATCGAAAGAATGAAAAACATAATTTCGTTTTTTTTCTGATATCACACGTAAATCTTGAGTTTGATGATGCAGATTTGTAGTGCGTGATCTCCTCTATCATTTCAATCTAAGAACTGGACCATACCTCTCACGTAACTCTCATCTCCCGAAATTTAGTGGATCGATCTCATGAAAAATCGAAAGAATGAAAAGCATAATTTAGAATTTTTTTCTGATGTTACACGAAATTCTTGAGTTTGATGATGCAGATTTGTAGTGCGTGATCTCCTCTATCATTAGAATATAAGAACTGAACCATACCCCTTACGTAACTCTCATCCTTAAAATTCTAGTGGATCGATTTCATGAAAAACCGAAAGAATGAAAAGTATATTTTAGAATTTTTATCTGATATCACACGAAAATCTTGAGTTTGATGATGTAGATTTGTAGTGCCTGATCTCCTCTACCATAAGAATATAAAAACTGGACCATACCCCTTACGTAACTCTTATCCTTCGAAATTTAGTGGATCAATTTTATGAAAAATCGAAGGAATGGAAAATATATTTTCCTTTTTTTTCTGATATCAGACTAAATCCTGAATTTGACTATGTAGATTTCTAGTGCGTGATCCTGTCTATCATTTGAATATAAGAACTGGACCATACCTCTCACGTAATTCTTATCCTTCAAAAATTAGTGAATCGATTCCATGAAAAATCGAAAGAATGAAAAACATAATTTCGTTTTTTTTCTGATATCACACGTAAATCTTGAGTTTGATGATGCAGATTTGTAGTGCGTGACCTCCTCTATCATAGGAATATAAAAACTGTACCATACCTCTTACGTAACTCTCATCCTTCAAATTTTAGTGGATCGATTTCAAGAAAAACCGAAAGAATGAAAAATATATTTTACGAATTTTCTTTGATATCACACGAAAATCTTGAGTTTGATGATGTAGATTTGTAGTGCCTGATCTCCTCTATCAAAAGAATATAAGAACTGGACCATACCCCTTACGTAACTCTCATCCTCCGAAATTTAGTGGATCATTTTTATGAAAAATCGAAAGAATGAAAAATATATTTTCGATTTTTTTTTCTTATACCAGACGAAAATCCTGAATTTGACTTTGTAGATTCCTAGTGCGTGATCCTGTCTATCATTTGAAAGTAAGAACTGGACCATAGCTCTCACGTAACTCTCATCCTTCAAAAATTAGTGAATCGATTCCATGAAAAATCGAAAGAATGAAAAACATATTTTTGATTTTTTTTCTGATATCAGACGAAAATCTTGAATTTGTTGATACAGATTTGTAGTGCGTGATCTCCTCTATCATTTGAATATAAGAACTAGACCATACCTCTGACGTAACTCTCATTCCCCGAAATTTAGTGGATCGATCTTATGAAAAATCGAAAGAATAAAAACATATTTTGAATTGTTTTTTTTTATATCATTTGACATTTTTAAGTTTGATAATGCAAATTTGTAGTGCGTGATCTCCTCTATCATTTGAATCTAAGAACAGGACCATACCTCTTTCGTAACTCTCATACCCCGAAATTCAGTGGATCGATTTCATGAAAAATCGAAAGGATGAAAAATATATTTTCGAATTTTTTTTCTGATGTTCCACGAAAATATTAAGTTTGATGATGCAGATTTGTAGTGCTTGATCTCCTCTATCATTTGAACCTAAGGACTGGACCATACCTCTTACGTAACTCTCATCCTCCAAAATTTAGTGTAACTTCTTCATAAAAATCATATTTCCCCTATTTCTGTGTATTACATAGTTTGAATTTACATGAAATTTGGCTATGAATCGTATGCAGCGAATATTGGTTCATGTTTTTCCATATCATGATTTTACTTTTACTTTTCCCCTTAGTGCGGCCCTGCTTCTGATTTAGTAGAGATTTGGAAGTATGAACACATTTTGTAAACTTTTATCACAATGCTTAGTAATTTCCTTGACAATATATATATTTTTGGAACCCTTGTGACTAAATCTATCGATTGATGTCCAGTTTATAAAAATGCGATGAGCTAAACTCTTGTTTTTGATAAATCTGTAGTTATCCTCCGTTGGCCCGATGCGTTTTTGTAATTTTTCCGAGAAAGTATGGAAAAATACGATACTTTCTATACATTGTTGGAAAGAGGAGTAAAAAATCTATAATTTGAGATGCCAAACACTCATCTACGACATACGAAACTCTCATCCTCCATGAATCTGTAGTTATCCTCCGTTTGTCCGATGCGTTTTTGTAATTTTTCCGGGAAAGTATGGAAAAATACGATACTTTCTATACATTGTTGGAAAGAGGAGCAAAAAAATCTATAATTTGAGATGCCAAACACTCATCTACGATATACGAAACTTTCATCCTCCATGAATCTGTAGTTATCCTTCGTTTGCCCGATGCGTTTTTGTAATTTTTCCGAGAAAATATGGAAAATACGATACTTTCTATACATTGTTGGAAAGAGGAGTAAAAAATCTATAATTTGAGATGCCAAACACTCATCTACGACATACCAAACTCTCATCCTTCATGAACCTGTAGTTATCCTCCGTTTGTCCGATGCTTTCTATACATTGTTGGAAAGAGGAGCAAAAAATCTATAAGTTGAGATGCCAAACACTCATCACGGTACTTTCTATACATTGTTGGAAAGAGGAGCAAAAAACCTACAATTTGACATGCCAAACACTTATCTACGACCATGAATCTGTAGTTATCCTCCGTTTGCCCGATGCGTTTTTGTAATTTTTCCGGGAAAGTATGGAAAAATACGATACTTTCTATACATTGTTGAAAAGAGGAGCAAAAAACCTACAATTTGACATGCCAAACACTTATCTACGACCTACGAAACTCTCATCCTTCATGAATCTGTAGTTATCCTCCGTTTGCCCAATGCGTTTTTGTAATTTTTCCGGGAAAGTATGGAAAAATACGATACTTTCTATACATTGTTGGAAAGAGGAGCAAAAAACCTACAATTTGACATGCCAAACACTCATCTACGACATATGAAACTCTCATCCTTCATGAATCTGTAGTTATCCTCCGTTTGCCCAATGCGTTTTTGTAATTTTTCCGGGAAAGGATGGAAAAATACGATACTTTCTATACATTGTTGGAAAGAGGAGCAAAAAACCTACAATTTGACATTCCAAACACTCATCTACGACATACAAAACTCTCATCCTTCATGAATCTGTAGTTATCCTCCGTTTGCCCGATGCGTTTTTGTAATTTTTCCGGGAAAGTATGGAAAAATACGATACTTTCTATACATTGTTGGAAAGAGGAGCAAAAAACCTACAATTTGACATTCCAAACACTCATCTACGACATATGAAACTCTCATCCTTCATGAATCTGTAGTTATCCTCCGTTTGCCCGATGCGTTTTTGTAATTTTTCCGGGAAAGTATAGAAAAATACGGTACTTTCTATACATTGTTGGAAAGAGGAGCAAAAAACCTACAATTTGACATGCCAAACACTTATCTACGACCTACGAAACTCTCATCCTTCATGAATCTGTAGTTATCCTCCGTTTGCCCGATGCGTTTTTGTAATTTTTCCGGGAAAGTATAGAAAAATACGGTACTTTCTATACATTGTTGGAAAGAGGAGCAAAAAACCTACAATTTGACATGCCAAACACTTATCTAGGACATACAAAACTCTCATCCTTCATGAATCTGTAGTTATCCTCCGTTTGCCCGATGCGTTTTTGTAATTTTTCCGGGAAAGTATGGAAAAATACGATACTTTCTATACATTGTTGGAAAGAGGAGCAAAAAACCTACAATTTGACATTCCAAACACTCATCTACGACATATGAAACTCTCATCCTTCATGAATCTGTAGTTATCCTCCGTTTGCCCGATGCGTTTTTGTAATTTTTCCGGGAAAGTATAGAAAAATACGGTACTTTCTATACATTGTTGGAAAGAGGAGCAAAAAACCTACAATTTGACATGCCAAACACTTATCTACGACATATGAAACTCTCATCCTTCATGAATCTGTAGTTATCCTCCGTTTGCCCGATGCGTTTTTGTAATTTTTCCGGGAAAGGATGGAAAAATACGATACTTTCTATACATTGTTGGAAAGAGGAGCAAAAAACCTACAATTTGACATGCCAAACACTCATCTACGACATATGAAACTCTCATCCTTCATGAATCTGTAGTTATCCTCCGTTTGCCCAATGCGTTTTTGTAATTTTTCCGGGAAAAGATGGAAAAATACGATACTTTCTATACATTGTTGGAAAGAGGAGCAAAAAACCTACAATTTGACATGCCAAACACTCATCTACGACATATGAAACTCTCATCCTTCATGAATCTGTAGTTATCCTCCGTTTGCCCAATGCGTTTTTGTAATTTTTCCGGGAAAAGATGGAAAAATACGATACTTTCTATACATTGTTGGAAAGAGGAGCAAAAAACCTACAATTTGACATGCCAAACACTCATCTACGACATATGAAACTCTCATCCTTCATGAATCTGTAGTTATCCTCCGTTTGCCCAATGCGTTTTTGTAATTTTTCCGGGAAAGGATGGAAAAATACGATACTTTCTATACATTGTTGGAAAGAGGAGCAAAAAACCTACAATTTGACATGCCAAACACTCATCTACGACATATGAAACTCTCATCCTTCATGAATCTGTAGTTATCCTCCGTTTGCCCAATGCGTTTTTGTAATTTTTCCGGGAAAGGCTGGAAAAATACGATACTTTCTATACATTGTTGGCAAGAGGAACAAAAAATCTATAATTTGAGATGCCAAACACTCATCTACGACATACCAAACTCTCATCCTTCATGAATCTGTAGTTATCCTCCAAAACCTTACAACAGCACGGAGGATAAATGGAGGATAACTACAAACCGCTAGTAACGCAAGACAATCATTTGTCCCTTTGCCCTTGCGGAAACCGAACTGCGTATCTGATAAAAAGTTATTCTCTTCAACCCATTCGTCTAAACGTCGGAGTATCATTTTTTCCAATAACTTACGGATGCAAGATAGCATGGCTATTGG